>NC_067402.1:108700549-108860549 GCF_016432865.1 Antechinus flavipes
CATGACTCCCTCCCCAAACTATTTATGCCTGCTCCTGAAGAGTTTACTTTCTAAGGGAAAACCAAATAGGGTGTAAATGCCTTACAGGCTTAGGGTTGAGATTGTATCTACTATTGCCTTAGCCCACACAATACTGGGCATGGACTCTGTCTCAACAAGCACTTCTTCTCATGAATATTGGAACTATTCGGTTCCTATTAAATCACTGCCTCATGGCTAGATTCTGAGTAACTCCTGGGCTCAAATTTTGTAAATACTTATTGTCAGACTATTTCACAAGGACACTGCGAGAAATAATAATATTTAAGGAATCAGATCTTTTGTTGTTATTTTTCTGGGACCCACCCTATTCTTTCTCTTTATTTTAGTCAGCCCAAACCACTATTTACATCTATCTGATAACTTCATTTCTCAGACAGCAATAAAAAATTATAAGTGTATGTATATAAATATACATGTGTATTTTATATATACAGAAACATATGTATATTATATACACACAAATATATGTATATTTCTATAAACATAAATGTGTGTGTTTATAAATACATAAATATATATGTGTATGTATTTTATGTACATAGGCATATATTAAATATATTATATAAAATATGTGTATTTGTGTGATATATACATATACACATATATGCATATATATGTATACATATACATCATATATATCAATATATGATGTGGTGATGACTCTAAGAATCATCATCATCCAGGTTTCTTTGAATAAAATTCAGATATAGATTCTTCCCATCCATACATGGAATTGACTACAAACCTGGAAGGTTTGTGTATGCTTCTCTAACAAGAAGAAAGAAAAAAGTCATCATACAATCTGAGTGGGATAGATCTCTGTCCATCAGCCAGCCTGAAGATTTCTGTGTCATGTTTCCTAAAGGTTCTGTTATCCAGGCTTTCTCATTGTTCTGTCATTTTCCACATTTAAGCTCTTTCCAGGCATTTCCACGATTCAATGTCCCTCTGCCTCCCAAAAGGCCACTTTTGGTCCTTGTGTCTCTTTGAAGCATCTCCCTCTCTCTGAATCCTTAACTTACTGAATAACTTTTAAATGTACACACAGAGCTCAGAGACTGCTTCTGGAAACAGTACAAAGAGATGATTCTTCAAGGTTTGGCTTGGGGGAGTGGAGGAGACTCGCAAGATCTGCTCATTACCCCCCACCCCCAAACGCCGATGTTCCATGATCCCCAACACCTCTCCTAATACAGTATTTGCATTTCCAAAGCCCCAATCCTTACCTTTCTGCTTCAAGGCGCATTTCCTCGCGTTTTTGCCTCCTAAGTTCTCTGCGGCGCTCGAAATCGTCCATGGTGTATATTCAGATTTGGGGAGGCCAGATAAGGTCTGGTTCTGCAAGGGAAAAGATTCCAACATCAAATGGGACCCGGGGCAGCCCTAGCCTACAAAAACTTGTGCTCCTTTTCTAATTTTATTTCATTTCGTTATTTTCCTTTCCTTTAAAGGAGTGTCTGAGGACTGGCAGGGAACCCATAGGTTTCTGAGTTGAGTTTACTAGCAAGATTGTCAGCATATGTTAAAGTCAGTGTCAGTTAACGGTTCATAGCAGTAAAGAAATGAAAGTCCCAGGTTTAGTGGTGCACACCCCCTCCCCCATCCCCCAAAAGATCCAAAAATTCAGAAGAAAGATAGCTTTGTCTACTTGAAACATTTGTGGAATCACTGGAAAGCTGGGGAATGCCTTTTCTCTTTGAAGTTTGCTGATCCCACAGGAAAAAGCTAAAAGAAGAAGTAAACAGAGACCATAAGAGAACAAGGGAGAGTGGCAAGAAAGAAGGAATGGACAATTAGGACCTGGGCGGGGGATCAGAAAAGATAATGGAGGGAGAGATGGAGAGAGGGAAAAGGGGAGGGGGATACACACAGAGAGACAGAAAGAGAGGAGGGGAGAGGGAAGGAGGAACAGAGACAGAAAGAGGGAAGGAGAGGAAGAGAGGAAGAGAGACAAAGGGAAGGAGAAAGGGAGAGAGGAGAAAGGGAGAGGGAGAGAAAGAAGGAAAAAGAGAAAGAAAAGGAGGAAAAAAAGAAGAGAGGAAGAGAAGAGGGAAAAGAGAAAAGGAGAGAGGGGGAAAAAAGGAGGGAGAGAGAGGGATTGAAGGTGAGAGGAAGAAAGAAGGCAAGAAAGAGAAAGGGAGAGAAGCAAAAAAAGAGGAGAGAGAGAAAGAGAGAGAGACAGAGACAGAGAGAGACAGCGTAGGAGAGTGGGAGAGGGAGAAGGAAAGGGGAGGGAAAAGAGAAATTCAATAGTATGTTACATATTATGAAATTATATTACTATTGATAGTAAATATCACAGCAAACAAATCACAAATAAATATACCTAAGCAGCAACATATTTTAAAATAACACAATAAAGAACAAACTCTCTCAGGTATCAAAAATCCCAATTCTTTTTTTTTTCTTTTTACAAGTATAATCCACCCATTTTCCTCTCTCCTACCTCCTCGTTGGGGGTTTTATTCCAGGCAAGATCTCCCCTTTGCAGCTCTTCAAATGAGAAGCCCTTTCCCCCTGGCTTTCTGTGCCATGAAGTCAAGTATTCCAGAATTCCCCTGCAGCCCCCAAACCCAAAATGACTACCAGAAAAGGGAAAGCTGGGCTCTTTTTGTCCTTGCTTTGTTTACAGAGCTGTCAGTGGTTAGTTAAACTCGGCCTGGAATCTGGCATTTAAGGCCTGCTTGGAGATTGTTTCCTGTGTGGAGCGGGAGGCCTCCACTTCCTCTGGAATCCCAGACTTCCCCGCTGCACTCCGATCACAAAAAAATATTTTCCAGCCCTTTCTGTGCACATGAGACAAGCCATTTGCCCTACATTAAAAAAAAAATGGGGAGCTGTGTAAAATCTGCAGCCCCTACCTCATGGCAGCACCTTTGAAAAGAGCAAAAAGCTAAACTTCATGCAGGAGTTCAGGCCAGGAACTTTCTCTTGTGAAGTTAATTCTTTTTTTTTAAATTCTTAAACACACAGACACTCACATGCACAAATGATAGAAAGTTTATGTTCTTTCCTCTTCTCCTCTTTTCAAATCTTATAGGCTATTGTAAATATAGAAATTCTTTTAATTAATCTTTTGAATCTTGAAATTGTTAGTTTGGAGCTCAATTTTAGGATCATAAGCTTATTGGATTTAGGGACTAAAAGGATTTTGGAGATTAAGCAAACTGACTTCCTTGGTTTACTGATGAAGAAACTGAGGTCCAAAGAGGGGAATCAGTGACTTTCTCCCAAGGTCACATGAGTAGGAAGTGATATAGAATTGGAAAGGACCCTAGAGGCCATTTAATTTAATCACCTCCATTTTACAGATGAGGAAATTAAGGCACAGGAACTTGACTAATAAATGTCTGAGTTCTTCCTGACTTAAAATCCAAGGTCCCCTCCACTGTACCATCTCTCAACTGGGATTCGAATTCAGTTATTGATTCCAAATACTTTCCTTTTATTTAATAATTAATTCCTTTAACAACCCCCAAATATATATGAAAGTGACAAATGGCAATCAAAGAAAGAAACACATACTGCAGTGAAAGAGAAAAAATATATATATATATATGAATGTATATATGTGTATGTATATATATCACACATATACATATATGCACATATATATTATATAGATAGATAAATTCATGGGAAGAGGGACTTGTGATTTCTATATCTATAGATATTGGTGTAAGCATACGTGCATACACATATAGAAATATATGAATATATATGAAGATTTGTATATGTCTATATAATTTCTATAAATTTTTACTTATTAGATAGAAAGAAAAGCAGCTTCCCAAACCCTACTTTGCCAGACTTAGCTAGCTGCTAAGATTCTTTGCATTTCCCAGCATGTTGCCCGTACATTCATTCATGTGCATACTGAAACTGGCAGGAAGTCCAGTTAACTTAGATAGATAGTCCCAGTCTCTTCTTCCTCCCATATTTTCCTCCAAGATCTGTTGTCTTGGGAGGGGGAGGTTGCTGTACCCTTCTCTGACTCCCCAGATTTAAGGGAGAGGGAGATGGAATTCTACACACAAATGGCCATCTATTTGTTTTCTTCATAGAAAGCCTTCTTGTCTGTGCAGAATTCCCAGATAAATATATCAACCACAAGCAGAAATGGGATAAAGACAGAAATCCATTTCTGCTTGACAGTGACAAATTTTGAGATTTCTGTGTAGCTTGGATTCCTGAAATCATCCAAACCACTAGGTTTTGTTCTCTTCCCCATCCAACTTTATATGAGTCATTTTGGTCACTGAATAGCAGCTGTAGTTAGAATTTATATTTCTGCTATTTCTTCTGCCTGCCCTCTGATGAAGGCGCTAAGTCACCCAGGAATGGCCACAAGGCAGACAGAGAATGCATCTGTGCCATAAAATCTAGGATTATCTCCAGAAGCTAATATAGAAAAGTCATTTTTTTCACTTAGCTCCATGTTCTTCTGGTACCTTGCTCTTCCTTGCTTTCCATCCACTCAAATCTCTCTCTCTTGCCCATATTGAACTCTGTCAAATACCCATATCTTCCACCATCAGCTTACCTAGCAAATTATTTTGTCACTTAACTGTCATGGAGTTCTGGGTTTATGTGCATTGCAGAGTGCGGGAGAAAAAAGCAAATAAGGTGAAGAAAGCGACAAATGGGCAAAAAAAGAAACATGCAGCAGTGAGAGAGAAGTATATATATGTATATATGTCTTACACACATATATAAATTATATATATACACACAGAATCATATATTGGTGTATATATATGTAGGTAGATACATATATTTAGTGGGTTTGTACATCAGTATTTGTTTCAGTCAATCTGGAATGTGGGGGATGTATTTGTTGGGGAATTAATTGTGTATGGTGTCAGTCTTCAGGTATGTTTTGTTTGGGGTGCATTCTCTGGGGATAAGAGAGGGGTGTGTGTGTGTGTAAGGACATGATGTTCTAAGCTGGTTAAGAATATAACTTTCAGCAGGTCTCACACTCCCGTGTGGGGGCCACCTTAATCCCTGCTTCTTTTCTATAGCTCCCCTAAAGTTTTCTGGCATGGTTCCCATATACAGGAGGCCCTGCCTGGGGAGGCTTTTATATATTATTTCTTTCTCTCCCCCCACCCTTCTCAGTTTGGGGAGCAGCAGCTTCCGTGCCCCAGCTAGTAATCCCTCATTTCCTCTCTTACCCCCAGCCCGTTTTGGCTTCTTTCCAACAGCACTGGGGGATGGGGGTAGAGGAAACGGAGAGAATGGTATGATGATTGGTTAGGGAGCAATCTTTGAACCAATGAAATGATGTAAAGTTAGCTCAGAGATGTTTTATTGAACAATACAAATTCTGAATATCGCAGAAGGACACATCAGAGAAACATAATATGCAAGCAAAGTATGGCTTAATTTATTCAATAGATATGTTTCTGAAAAGTTTTTGGACATGTCAGAATGTTGAAATTTGCTGTATGTTCTAGGAGAGATTTACTACTTTAAAATGATTTCCTTTGTCAAGTCAAGAACATTTTTGGGATACTATAAAGTACATTTTGATTTATGTTATTATATTTAGGTTTCTGTATGTCATATTTTTAAAAATGAGACACATTCTTATTGCCAACACATTTTCCCCATGATTGTATAATAAATCTATGTCACAGATTTTATAATTCAAATATTCTCCTTTTTCTACTTTTGCTTTTCTCCATTCCACACTCTATTCTTTGGCATAATGAAAAACTGCTATAGCTAATTCTCTTAATTTTGTGGAAGGGACAGAGAATCTTTGAATTTAGAACCATATCTAGATTTCAGCTTTATTTCATCTGACTCTCATTATTCTATGTCCTCAAAACTCAGAGAATTATCACCTGTGAGTTATTGTGATTATCACCTTCATAACAGAACCTTTGGAGGTTTAATGACCAAAAAAAATGGTTGCAAAATTATGAAGAGTGATTCATCAGTTAATTGTAATTTTAAAGGGCACAACACTTTGAACTCAGAAACCAAGCAAATAACAGGAATTGATTTAAAAAAAAAGAATAAGCGCTGTCATTTAAAAAAATTTATGTATCCCTAGTGTCTTAGTTTCTAGGCTTTTTTAGATTTTTCATATTGTAGTACCACAAACCAGAAGAGTTGGTTTAAGTTCTGAAATTGGAAACAGGCAATTGATAATATCAGATGGTGATGGAGCATCAGCAGTGGCTCCAAGTGAATAAATATATCCTAACATACTCAGTCTACATTCAAGAGAGAAAGAAATGGAAGCACAACCTAGATCCACTAGTTCTTTTTGGCAAATGATAGATCTAGACAAACTATCAAAGCCATGGAATCTCAGAATCTCAGGGGTCTTTTAGTTCAATCCACACCATGAACTAGGAATACTCTTACAATATTTCTGATAAGCAATCATCCAGCCTTTATTTCAAAGTCACCAAGGATGAATAATCCGCTCTCCTAGTTAGCTCTATTTCCAGTCAAATTTGATTGTTTAAAAGATTTTTCCTTACATCATACTGAAATGTGTTTTCTCTATAACTTCTACCAACAGTTCTTGGTCATTCTTTGGAGTGTGTGTGTGTGGGGGGGTGCTCTAGGGGAATAAGTGCAGGCTCTTCCATATGATAATCCTTCAAATGTCTGAAGGCAGCTCTCTTGAAGGGCTTCCCAAATCACTGCCCAGGGAAATAACTAAAATGGACATTTGGTCTATTTCAACAAATGAAGGGATTGATTATGCTGCTATTTCATCGAATTTAATTCAGCTGTGATAATGGCTGAAAAGAGCAACAAACAAAAGCACCATATCTGAGTTGAACCACAGAAATATGGCCACAAAAGTTACCCTTGGACCCCTTGGACCACACAAGTCAGTGGTCAGGAAGGGGTAATTGGAGCCTCTGAGTCACAGAGCCACTTAAGACATTGAACATATCACTGCATTTGGTTCTTCTTGCCCACAGCCATGGTTGAAGGTCTACCATACAAACATTACTTTTGGAAGCTACAGCTATGTGTTTGTTTCAGTGTTTATTCATAAGCTCCTTCCCTTTGGTCCTCACCCCAGTGAATTTGATCATTATCTTTTTATTCTATCTGGAACACTGGTGATTTCAAACTATCATCTCATTTCTTCCTGCTTCCTGCTAACATATACTTCTATTCTTTCCTAATGCATCCTCATTAGACGCATGTACCACTTACAGGACAAATCGCTTACCTTTCAGGTTCCTTACCTGCATCACCTTACTTCTATTCTCCCTGCCAGGGCTCCAGTAAGAACTTCATTACCAATTGCCTAGATTATTCCAATAGACTCTCTCTGTACACTTCTGTTTCTAGTCTCTCCTCACTCCAATGCAGATATTTAGTCATTTCATGATTGCACTTTTCAGTGGCTTCTTATCGCTTATGATACAAAATCCAAATTCTTAACTCAGCAATCAAAGTTATCCATAATCTGGATAATTTAGCTCCATAAAGTGGATAGAGCACCGAGCCTGGATTAAGGAAGTTTTATCTCCTTGAAATCTCCCCAACTGTGTGACCTTGGGTAAATCACTTAACTCTGTTTGCCTCAGTTTCCTAATCTGTAAAATGAGCTGGAAGGAAATAACAAATCACTCTAGTATCTTTGCCAAGAAAACCCCAAATGGGATCAGAAGAATTTGAAATGACTGAATGAAAACATACAACAATGTTACCTTACTTTTGGAGCATACATCATCAGCATGATGTAAGGAAAAATCTTTAAACAATCAACTTTGACTGGAAATAGAAAGAGCTAACTAGGAGAGCGGATTATTCATCCTTGGTGACTTTGAAATAAAGGCTGGATGATTGCTTATCAGAAATATTGTAAGAGTATTCCTAGTTCATGGTGTGGATTGAATTAAAAGACCCCTGAGATTCTGAGATTCCATGGTTTTGATAGTTTGTCTTTATCTATAAGATAGATCTATATAGTTCCTTTACTTCCCATCATGGACCAGACTGTTCACTATTTTCTGCATAGGTTTTTTACTTTCCTGACTCTGGACATTTGTTTAAACCAGTTCTTGTGTCTGAATCCTTCCTTCTCTGTTGTTAGCTATTGAATTTTTGAACGCTCTTAAAATAGAGATAAAATTCTTTCTCTATGAAGCCTCCTCTGACCTCTATTCAGTAATAAACCTACCTTTCTAGAGAGATAGGCAATATCACTTTGTACCTATGTCTTTATCTTGTTTTATTTTGTATTGCAATTATTTGTGTATATTTTATCCCCAATCCGACTGGATATGTCATTTCTTAAAGACTTTTGTTATTTCCCTCATACCTAAAACATTCTCTATACTTAGTAAGTGTTTAATAAATGTTTATTGAATTAAATGGCATGGATCTTGTGGATGTCCACCCAATCTCATCATCAATGGCAGCCATCATCATAGACAATGGTTCGGGGAATTCTTGTGGAAAAGGGACCATCCATTCAGCCACTACCAACAGCCATTACTGATGACCAGGTAAACTAAAGAGCCTTGGAAATAGCCGTGCCCCTTGCCCTTGCCTCTGATCATTGGACCTGTTTGTAGTCCAGTCCCCACAGCCACTGTCCAAGGATGCAGCCCTCATGGAGATGTGACTTCTGCCCACTTATTTTGTTAACTGGGCAAGTCACTTAATTTCTTAGCCTCAAGTTTTCCTGTAAATTGAGGGATTTGGACTTGATCACCACAAATGTCTCTTCCAGATAGAAATCTATGATCTTGTGGCCTAAAACCAACCTTTGCAGTGACTGCAGCCCCTGCCCACCTGTGTTGTTTCCTCCTATTAGAGTATGAGCTCCTTGAGAAAAGGATTAACTTCTTTATTTTTATCTTCAGTGCTTAGTAGAGTACTTTACATATAATGAGCACTTGCTAATATTTTTTAATTTATTATATTCACTCTCAGATATGTACTACCTTTTAACACTGTGTCACATTGTACTTTTGGTATCAAACTTTTACCTTAAACTAATTTCTCTCTTACCTCTAACTCCAGCTTTCCTCTTCTCCTCTCAATTGCAACCATTTCCTTGACTTAGTGGTAACACTTGTTTTTTTTCTAGACACTATAACCCCCATTGCCCTTTCTCAGGGAGACTTCATCTCCTATTCCCTCAGCTAAATAGGTAAAGAGAGATTGTTGGCTTGGTCCACAGTCCCTAGTGTCAACTTGAGATGTTCCAAACGCCTTTCCCTCTGATTCTCATAATTTGCAGTCCTCCTCTCCCATTCATTTAGACAAAAACTTCTTAAATTGTGTGGGAGTAATTTTTTGTGTGAAAAATTTGGCAACTGTAGAAGGTATCAAATATTCTGCCAAAATTTAATTCTTTATGTAAAAATAAACAAGCACATTCAACTCATTAGTATGCAAATTTGCTTTTGTCTTTAATGCATGGAAAAGTTGTTTTAAAATAAATTTCTTTATGATTTATTTTAGTAAATGTTTGATTTGCACACCTATTTATGTACCTATAGACTCAGGGTAGCATAAAAATTTCTTTGGTGAAAAAGGGTCTTGAGTGCCAAAAATTTAAGAAGCCCTAGTCTATACTACTCTCTCTGAAACACCATTTTTTATTGCTCTCCCAGACTCACATTTTGTTCTCAGAAACTTTACCACCCACACTGGGGTCCTACACTATCTCTTGTATCATGTTTTCTCTATTTTCTTAACTTCAAGGATCCATAAATCAGCATGTGGCCACACCTCAGACTGGATCACCCTCCAGGTTCCAGGACCCTGAACTTTGGAGATTTCTCTCCTTCATCACAAACATTACTTTTCCACTTTTCCACTTCCCCTAATCTCCCTCTCTCCTTCCCTCCTGCCCTCCCTTCCTCCGTCTGTCTCTGTTTCTGTCTCTCTCTTCCTCTCTCTCTGTCTCTGTGTCTGTCTATCTCTCTTTCTCTTTGTCTGTCTGTCTCTGTCTGTCTATAATGTCTCTCTCTCTCTCTCTCTCTCTCTCTTTCCCTTGTCTCTCTGCCTCTCTGTTTCTCTCACACACAACTGATTCTCTGCTTTCAATGTAAATTTCTCCCGATTCATACACCCCTTTCTTGGCTATACTTGCCTCTACACAGACCACATTTCATGGTTAGCCACAAACAATAACAACAATAACTACTATTTACTTTTCTATAGTGCTTTAATGTTTGCAAAACATTTTTCTTCATACCAACCCCATGAAATGGGTAAGGCAAACATTATAATCCCCATTTTACAAATGAAAAAAAAAGTAAAATCTCTTATTAATTCCTTAGTCAACTCCCTTCTCTGTTTTTTGCTGGGAAACCTCAGAGTGCAGCAGAGTGATCTTGCTGACATGTTAAATCACAACTTTCTCCTATTTTTCAATGTGACCACTGCGTTTGGCAATCTCCCTATTTATCCCTGGTTCATTCCTTAGCATACTCTCTAGCTATTATTCTTAGAGTCTCCACTCATCTCAGCTCCCCAAGCACTAACTCTCCTCTCCCCTTCTCCACAACTACATCTGACTAATACGTTCTCTTAGAAAAGGTTCTAGCCTCTTACTTAAAAGAAGAGAAACTCTCCATTGTCCGTTCTTCTTGAAGTCTTCTCCTACACTTTTTTCTTCCCTCCTGTCTCACAGAATGAGATTTAGAGATGAGAAGTGATTCATTCGATCACCCAGGTCACAAGTAGTAGAGCCAAGACTCATGGGATCATTGATCTAGACCCATAAGGAAGTTCCAAGGCCATTTAATCCCCAATCCTTATTTTACAGATGACTAAATAGAAGGTCAGAACATTTATTCATTATTTATTTATTTATTTTGCTGAGGCAATTGGGGTTAAATGACTTGCCCAGAGTCCCACAGCCAGGAAGTGTTAAGTGTCTGAGGCCAGATTTGAACTCAGGTCCACCTGACTTCAGGGTTGGTGCTCTATCCATTGTACCACCTGACTGCCCCAAGGTCAGAGAATTTAAACAGTTTTCCCAAGGTCACACAGTGTCAGCGGCAGCTTTCAAAATCCAGGGTTCTTTCCCTTGTGCCATAATGCCTCAAGTAGAAATGTCCCTGCTTCTTTCAAAGCCTAAACATTTTACCTGGTAAGTTCTTAAATATGTGTTGAATTTAATTGAATAGGTAGAATGTCTAAGTATAATTCTTTGTATGGATGGATGAATCTGTATTTACTATTGGAGTTATATGTCCCATCATTAAGTACTGAATATAAAAGGACAGAAACAAAAAAACCTGCCCCTATGCATTCTACTAGTGCAGAGCAGTTTTGTGTGGTACAGATGTTCCCAAACAGACCAATAATACTGAATCCTGAACTCCAGAGTGAGCTTCCCCTCCCTCATGTGCTTCGCTGCCAGGTCTCTGGAAGGGGGTTCTTCACAAAAGACATTGTACATTGGTGGGAAAGACTGATTCAGTTTTATATGGATTATCTATCTATCTATCTATATATATATATAGAGAGAGAGAGAGTGTGTATATATATATATTTATTATTTATGCATTATTAATATTATTCAGCCATTTTTCAGGTGCACCTGACTCTTTACAACCCCATTTAGGGATTTCTTGGCAAAATACTGGAATGATTTGCCATTTCCTTCTCAAGCTCATTAAAGGTGAGAAAACTGAGGCAGCGTGATGTGAGTTTTCCAGTCACATAGCTAATAAGTGTCTGAGGTAGGATGTGAACTCCTGAAGACAAACCTTGATTCCAAGTCCAAGGCACCTGAATACCCAAGTTTCTCAAGTTTACTATATTGGTATCTTCTGTATTTGTGTTAGGTAAATGGTTATATTTAAGATCCAAAAGTCTGATTATTGTGAGTGGCTAGTTGCGTAAATACCATGCACCGTATGAGTGCATTACGATATAAGTAGAGAGTTGTGTATGTCAAAAAAAAATATTGAATAAGGCACTTCAAGAGCTAGGATGGTGAATACGGAAAACACCGTACATGTGTGCACAAGAACGTTTTGTGCATTTCTCCCTATAGATTTTTACTCACACTGTTTTATCCATTTAAAATGTTTACCCCTTCTCTTTCTTCTGCACTCCTCCAATGTTGCGTGTTTAAATTCAAAGACTCAGTTCAGCTCATATTTTTTGTGACAACCATCTTTAAGTGATTTCTTCATACTCTAAACTTATGTAGCATTTCTTTTTTTGCCGTGCAATGCCATTTGGTAACTAACTTTACCTTGCTTTATGGTATCCTTTCTGTCACTCATTTGAATGCTGATTTACCTTTTTTCTTTTTTTCTTTTTTTAACATATTTAAGTTTTGTATATCCCCCACCAGATAATAAGGGCAAGGACTGGATCCTATGTTTCTCTGTATTGTAGCATCCTGCCTTGATAGATATAATTTATGTTATATGAAACATATGAATATATGAACTACATAAATATGCCTTCACTAAGTATGTTAAAAATATGTATTAAATTGATTTTGTCTACTTGAACAGCACAATTTTCATTTTATTTTTCCATGAGTCATTTTGCTGGTCAAATAGGCATGATTACACTGCTTTTTAGTACTTTTCAGGGTTTATGCTTGGGGTAGGCACTCTGCACATAATAGCTGGGTACTATTATTGACTTATCAATGTCTATAAAGTAATTTGAAAACCTTGCTGACAGAATATGAACTGACCACAACATTTTCATTAAAACTGTATTTTCAGGGGGAATAGCAAAATTTGGCAGGGCTACAACATAACTGCTGAAAATGAACTTTTGTACTCTAAAAAAATTCAATTTATCAAACAGTTTTGCTCTTTCCTAAACTGGATGGTTCATTTGGGACTCAAAACCAAATAAACATACGAAGGCTAGCATACAGTTTGGCTTAAATTTCACCCTCCCCTTTACCATCTTGTTCCAAAGGACTGTGAAGAAAGAAAGAGAGAGAGAGAGAGAGAGAGAGAAGGAGGGAGGGAGGAAGAACAGAAGAAAGAAAGAAAGAAAGAAAGAAGAAAGAAAGAAAGAAAGAAAGAAAGAAAGAAAGAAAGAAAGAAAGAAAGAAAGAAAGAAAGAAAGGAAGGAAGGAAGGAAGGAAGGAAGGAAGGAAGGAAGGAAGGAAGGAAGAAAGGAAGGAAGGAAGAAAGGAAGGAAGGAAGGAAGGAAGAAAGGAAGGAAGGAAGGAAGGAAGGAAGGAAGAAAGGAAGGAAGGAAGAAGGAAGGAAGGAAGGAAGAAAGGAAGGAAGGAAGGAAGGAAGGAAGGAAGAAAGGAAGGAAGGAAGAAAGGAAGGAAGAAAAGAAAGAAGAAAGAAAGGAAGGAGGAAGGAAGGAGGAAGGAAGGGAGGAAGGAGGGAGGAAGAGAAAGAAAGCAAAATTGTTCTAGCACACATTTGTCAAAATTAATAATGTAATAATAAGACTTTTTGGAATCAAATTTGTGGGGGAATTGTTTTCTCAGGGTATCTGGCTTAGAAAGGGTATAAAATTTATAAAATGGCACTAAGGAGCTGGGAAGCAGCTATTCCTGATTTTCCTTTCATTTGTAGTGTAACCTTCCATTAAGTTTCTATGCTTTTTTCTTCATAGGCATGATAGAAGATTTGTCATAAGAACTGAACACATTGACAAGGACATTGTCCAAGTGTCCATTCATGCTTATGACCATATGAGATCTGAATATTTTAAATATTTTGATTCTGTAAAATTATGCTATATGCCTAATATAATGTGAGAAGAGTACTGGATTTGGATTTATAAGACCTGAATTTGAATCTATTTATCTACCACTTCCCTTTGTGTTAGTAAAAGAGAGCTTGGATAAGGCACTTAATTTCTCAGTTAAGAGAAGGCATTTCTCAGTACCACAGTTTCTTCCTTTGTAAAATTACAGGATTGGACTAGACATTTCTAAGATCCTTTCCAACTCTCTATGTGATTACTCATAATGCCTACTGTATAGTAAATATTTATTGTCTAATTGATATTTGACCTATGATTTTGAAGCTTGGGGAAGCTTGTGATAAGCAGGATCCATAAAATAAGTAACTTTGGGTGGCTTCTTAAATAATAATATTTTATCTATATCAAACTTTTATTTATTAAAATAATTTTATTGATAGCTTTTAACATCATCTGCATGTTCCATTATATTTCTCCCCCTGTCTCTCAGAGAATTATCATTTATAGTGAAGAATAAAGAAGTGGAAGAAAAAAGCTTTATTGATAGATATATATTTTTGCATCACAGCCTTCTTGCCTTCAAAACTGAACTCTCTCTTGTGAAAAAGAAAAACAAGTGAGCAGAAACATTTAATATACTGTGTCGCTGTTTACTGTATTCTATCCTTATAAACCCCACCCTATCCCTTCACTTCATTATCTCATCTGTCATATTTTTCAGTTTCTCATCTCTAGGACCATCATTGATTTCTCCCATTAGGCAGATTCATTCTTCTCTTAATGATCTTTTATTAAATTATTTTATTAGATAAGCTTTTGAAAGTTTTGCTTGATATTGGGAGGAGAGGATTTTGCTAGCTGTAGAGGTTACAAATGCTGCAGAACTGCCGATGAAATAGCCAATTTTTTTCTTTAAGTATTGAAAGAGAATTTCCCCCAACTTCAGAGGGCAAGACTAACATGGGGAAGCCACTCACATAGTCATGATATATATTTACCCTTCCTTCCTTCTTTTCTTCCTTCGTCCTTCCTTTCTTCCCTCTTTCCTAAGTTTAATGACATCCATAATGATTAAAAGGGGCTTAAAAAAGGGGAACCTCAGTAATCTCTAGTCAAGAGTATAAATATCACCAAATCTTACGACTCAGGAACATGTTAAACTTCTTCCTCTTTTCCGCGTCTCCTCTTCTTCCTCCTTTTTTTTTTCTTTTTCTTTTCTCCATTCTTCTCCATTATTTTCTTCTCTCCTCATCTTTCTTCCCCCCCTTCCTTTCTCTAACCATAGAAATATCCATTGAGAACTATTTCTTCCAAGGTAGAAATGAGGGTCTAAACAGGAACCAGAGTCCTATCATCCTTAGAGTTGTCCAATAATATAATGAGCTGCCTCATAAATTATTGTATTTCCCCATCTGGAGAAATATTCTAGCCGGGCATCTGTCAGGATGCTATAAAAGCTATTTCTTCTCTGAACAAAATGCTACATTAAATAACCTCTAAGTTATCAATGATAAGAATCCCTAATCTTATGACTGTACTATGTTCAGAGAATTGTATAAAACCCTAGAGGAGATTAGAAGACCCTCATTTTGTAGAGAATTTTGTAATTTGCAATGTGTTTTTACATATGTTATCCCCTTACACTGGAGTTCTCCTATGATGTGTCATTATGGCATGGTAGTGACCTGGGTTGGCTAAAGTTGTACTGGGGAAGTATAAGGTCTGCACATCCTACTAAATTTTTTCAAACATGGGCACCAAAATTGATTATGTCTGCAAATCAGCCTGACTCTTCATTGCCTTGGTTACTGGGGGATAATTTTTCTATCCCAACAATTTTCCAAGGCCATTCACTAAAGTGGATGAGAAGTTGTGAGTCCTATGTGGATGAAATTACAAATCCTTGAAATATTGAAGTCTCCAAACCTTGAATTTGATCCTCACATTACTACCTCATGTTAGACAACTATAACAAATACTTATTAGGTACCAAATATGGGAATGACATATTTGTTTATATATATATGATAATTTTTCTCAGTAGTATTTTATTATTCCAAATACATGAAAGAGTTTTCAACATTCATTTTTGTTAGACTTTGTGTTCCAAATTTTTCTCTCTCCTTCCCTTACTTTCCTCCTCTCCAAGATAGCAAACAATCTGATATAGGTTAAACACATGAAATTCTTTTAAACATATTTCCATATTTGTCATCTTGTACAAGAAAAATCAGACCAAAATGGAAAAAAAAAACCATGAGAAAGAAAAAGCTAACAAACAAAAAAAAGATGAAAATAGTATGCTTCAATCCACCTTCACTCTCCATAGTTCTCTCTCTGGATACAGATATTTTCCATCTATGGTTATATAATAATGAGGATAATACATAACCTTTATATGTATATATGTTAAAGTTTATAGAGAATCTAACATATAATATCATTCAATCTTTTTTATGAATAAGAAAAATGAGGTTGGAAGGTGTTACATAGAGTCTCACAATAAGACTGTATGAGATAGGATTTTTTTTAATAGGAGTGGGAAGTGCTCACTGTAGAGATGAGATGAGCTAGGGAAACTAGCAGGATAATGCAGAGAGAGAGAAGAAGATGAACTGGGGATTAGGTGGAAGACAATGTAGGATTTGAATTTAGATCTTTGGGCTACTATGTACTTCTATCTAATACACTACAAGATTTGAGAAATAACTTGAAGTCATGGACCCATGCATAGAAGAAAGAATGTTGAAGCAGAAATTAAATACAAAATAAAACAAAAGCTGAGCAGGGCAGGAAGTTCTATGCTTATTTTCCAGATGGAGAAACTTTCCAGGGAAATTAAGTGACCTCCAAATACATGGAGGAGCCTAGAATATAATCTAGATTTATTGATACCCTGATTTCCCAAACAAGCACAAATTAATGTTCCTTTCTCTCTACAAGAAAGATCCTTGCCTTTAAGTAATTTGCAGCAATGGAGGGAAGATGCAAAACACATACAGCCAAGGCTCTCCTGCTTGGTGCACGCCATCTTTTCAGCCAGCTGGCCTTCTTTTACTATGTCTACTGTGACATTCACTTGCAGAGTGGGAGGGCTCTGCCCTGTCAGTAGTAGGAGGAACATTCTTACCGGTCTAGGGTGGGCTCAAGGCAGAATGGAATATTTCACCAACACGGAGCAAGTTGAGAACAGATTGAATATGAAACAGGATTACATTTCAAATTAGAAATATTGTCTCTTCCAAGTCCCAGAAAAGCCCAAAGAGCCAAACTGCATCTTTAAATCTATCATCTCATAAATAAGTTCTGGATACAAGAACCAAATTCTAGGCCTGGATGAGCTGATTGAGCAAATCACTTAGCTTTGATTCTCCAGTAAAAGTTGAATAAATTTGTCTCCTTGGGACTAAGCATGTTCAAATCATGGAATTTGTAGGTTTTAGGCATGGAGTACAGATTTATTTAAAAGCACCTAATTTCACATTATTGATATAGTGTGTTATGTGATATCCTGTGAAATATTCTATAAAAACTTCTGAAGCTCAACGGCATGCACTAAGCAAGAGAGCCTTCTTGTGTATAGTTCTGATCTTCCCTCTCAAATTGTAAACTAGATGGGCAACTAAGTGACATAGGGGATAGTGGGCCGGACCTGGGGTCAGGATAATCTAAGTTCAAATCCAGCCTCAGACCCTTACTAGCTGACCCAGAACAAGTCCCTTAACCCTGTTTGCCTCAGTTTCCTCACGTGTAAAATGAGTTGGAAAAGGAAACGACAAATCACTTCAGTATCTTTGCCAAACAAACAAACCAAAAGAGAGTCACAAAGAGTCAGACATGACTGAAATGACTGAACACCAAATTATTTATGTGGCTTATTTCTACTTCATTTCCCCCAATAGACTATAAATATCCACCTCCTTGGTCACTCTTCTTTACACAATTTTTAGTCACCCACAAAGCATTGCAAATACTCCCAGTTCAATAAATGGTTATATGGATGAATTAATTTATTACATTTTGGGACAGATTAATACTTTATTGACAGTAGAATCAACTTTACTTTTGATATATGAATTTCCTGGAATGAAATCAGTTCATCTCTTGTCTGTTAAAAATGACTAAGCAGAAGGGGCAGTTAGCTCTCTTCATGACTTAAGGCATGGGATTTTTTGGGTCATTTGGTTAGAAATGTCCAATAGGTTACTGGAAATGAAGAATTGAAACTCAAGAAAGAACTCAGAGTTGGGTATATTGATCTGGGTGTATTGGGTATATTGGGTATAGTGATCTGAGCATTTGATTAATGAATCTACAGGAACTTACATGCTCACTGAAGACAGAAGAAAGCCCAGGACTAAACCTTGTGAAACAGTCATAGGTAGAAGATAGGAGATGATGATTAAACAAAGGAAATTGAGGGGATAAGGGGGAGAAGCAAGAATCAGAAAACAGAGGAGAGAGAGTATTCAGAAGGAGAAGGCATTCAAAAATTCGAATACTGCAGAAATGTGAAGAAGGCTTTATCACTCATTAATGATCATTGTTCCAGCGTTTGATGCTGGGCAAGTCACTTAATCTCATTGGGCCTCAGTTTCCCCATCTGAGATTAAGATTAGAAGATCTCTGGGATCACCTCAAATCTAAATCTATGACTCTAAAATTCATGGGAAATAAGAGTGATATAGGGACAGAAAGTAGGCAATTGGAGAATAAGAAAAATAGAGAATCAGGGGCTCATTTGAAATGACTCAAGCTCCCATAACTTGGGAGGCTCCTTACCACTCCCTCATCACAATTAGAAAACACTGACAGCCTTTTGTCCTGACATTCAGTTCTGATTTAAATGCTTCCATCAGTCTAAAGAAAGTGTTGCCTGATTTTGCTCTCCAGCCATGCTCAGTAATTAGAAACATAAGGCCCCATTCTTGATGTTTCCTTGGGAACCTCCCCCTTCTCAGGAATGAAGGCCTGCTCATTGGCTGTTTGACCTTTATTGGCCCCACTCTCCACTGCTCCCCACAATAAGCTGGCAAGGTAGCTCTGGGCAATTCTGGAACGAATGAAAAGGAAAACTTCATATTCTCAAGTGTGATATCTCTGGGAAAACTCCCATTATCTTAGAAATGTGTTTTGATAACAGGGGACTATGAACTTGTGTGATAATTTAGTTTTCCTAGTAATTGGGAGGGAAAGTCTCTGTTAAGCCCCTTGTCCCCCCAAAAAACAAAGTTGTGATGAAAAGAGCATTAGTTGTATAGTCCAAAGACCTGGCTTTAAATCCTGCCCCAACCACTTACACCTATGAAACTATGGACAAGTAACAACCCCCCAAATCTCGGTTTCCTCATTTGTAAAATGAGGCAGTTGGAATTTAGGAAAGTCACAACCTTTCTGGACGAACATTTCCACTTCCATAAAATGAGCTGAGGTTTTGTTATAAAATTCTGATTCAAGATCAGTCCTTCAGAGGACCTCATAGAATATTCCTCTCACCATATTCTAGGGAGCAAGAACCTCTGAAAACAAGGGATTCCAATATATCAAAGTAAGAGCAGCAGTTTTATTTCTAACAAATGGAGTGCCCAAAGAACATTGAAGTTCCTTTGATTAAGAGGGATTAGCCTGGACAGAAGGTTTGTCATCACCTACTAAGTTTCTTATAAATGATTCCTTTTTATTTCTTGGACTGACTGAAAATATCATTGGATGGCCCAATTTTTCCATATTCAAATTGTGCTGTCCACTCTGTCTATAGAGATGACTAAGCAAGTTTAGCATTAAATAACCAAGAAAAGTCTTGCCAGTTTTAGGACAATTAAATTGCTGCAATTCAATGTAAATGGCCCCATGAATTACATGAGCCTTCCCCAAAGTATATATTGCAAAGAGTGAACCTTGTGGCCAGCTGGCATATAGAACTGTAGCCCATTAAGAGAGAATTGTTCATCATTTAAAATATTATTTTTCTTCTCTCCTCTTATTTTCTCTGCATTCAATTTTGTTTCTTTGGGAATGTTTTCAAGCATACAATAGCAAGAGACAAATATGAACAATCACCAGGACTTCTCTGAGGGCCCCTGGAATGCAGATTATTATACTGTAGGAAAAATATCTTTTCCGAATGACCCTGTACTGCCAAGCAGAGTGGAGGGCAAGAGAATACAATCACTTCCATTCATACTTTGCTACCCATACAAATGCATCAAAAGTAATTGGCAAAAACGAAATAGATATCTGATCTATACAGTTATCATAGAGCAAATGTATTTTCTATTACTGGCTCTGGGGAAAGCAGAATTGACAAAAAATTTGCACCTGAATTAGAAACTCTGTTGACTTAAAACATTTGGTTGGTTGGTGGCTTTGCACAGTCAGCCTTCCATACGTGGAATGTACCTCTTACCTCCAACTCTTGGAATCCTTCCTTCACTCCCTTCAAGCAAAGGGACCACTTCTGTAGGAAACTTCTTCTGCTAGTCCTAAATTATTAGTGTTTTATCTTTCCTGAAATTATATTTGACTAATTTCTTATTTATGTGTTCTATCTATGTAAATAGGTGATAGGACAGGTAAGAGTAAGAGTCTAGTAAGACCTGAATTCAAATCTTGCTGCAGATAATACTTATCAGCTTTAGTTTGTACAACAGACGTAATAATAGTACTGACTTTGTAGAGTTGTTTTTAGAGCCACATGAAATAACACTTGTAAACTGCTTTTCAAATTTTGAAGCTCTGTATAAATGCAAGCCATTATTATTGCTATTGTTCTTATTATTATTCATTAGAATGTTTGCTCCTTGAAGGTAGAAATTTTTTTTTTTGGTCTTTGTCTCTGAATGACTAGTATAATGCCTCTAATAAATATTTGTTGAAATGAATTAAACTATAGTTACGTCCAGATCAGTGCAAATAGTGAATCCCTTGAAGGGTTCATAAATATTCAAATTTGTGCTTTTCAAAATTATAAATATATGTACGATATAGTAATTTATTCTAATGAAGAGAAGAAGACCTGAATTCAAATACAGCTTCTGATACTTACAAACTGTGTGTTTCTGAGCAAGTAACTTAAATTTTGTCTGATTCAGCTTCTTCAACTAGAAAACAGGGATAATAATAACATCTACCTCCCAGAATTATTGTGAGGGCTCATTGAAATATTTGTAAAGTAGTTAGACCAATGTCTGGCACATAACAGGTGTTGTATCAAGTGCTTTTTCCTTTCCCCCCTCCTAGATAAATCTTCTTATCAAGTGCCCTATTCTAGTTTCCCCAACAGACTCTCAAGTCTAAAAGATTTCAATTTATCATAAGACCTCACAATATACAAAGAAGCATAAGCCATAATCCCCATTTTTCAAGAAATTGTCGATCATATTTAACATTTGAACTTCATTAATGATGTTTTTCTCTAGTCTGCAGATGTGCAATGATTCTTAGATATTTAAATAGAATGTCTGGTCCTCAGTAACCTCGCAGAATTTAGTACAAAAAGAAGGAAAAAGAAAAAAGAAAGGTCGGGGTTGGGGGGAGATAGAGGAAAGAATCCAAACCACTTAGAGAAATGTTAAAAATGTGTTGCCACTCTAGTGCAGATGCACAGGATAAAGACATTCCAAAGGGATTAAAATTGAAGAATATTTTGGAAGAAGGCCATGTTCCAAGAGGGGCATAAAGTAGGGTTCTCTGTTCATTTACCAGCCCCTTTATCATATAAACAAAGCACACTTAACTCACCAACTCATTTTTTAATCACTTGCTTTGCCCATTTCTACATCATATAAACAAAAGCCATTTCAGATGAATTTTATAGAGGAATCATTTAAAGAAAATGACTGCTTTTAAGTCAAACGGACTTACATTCTGTAGTTTTTCCTACTTTACCAGAGAATGAATTGGGTTGTAACAGAGGTGATTAAACTGCTACAAAGCCTGAAGAAAACAGTATAAATTGCCCAGGGAGACTGTGAAAGCTAATTCAGAGACTGCTTTTACAACTTGACTGAATAGATCAAATAAAAGCTAGTGGGCCACTCCCCCACAAGTCTCAGCCATTAAAAAGTCAAGATTCTGAGAATTTCATCAGGTTGGTTTGCTGGATTTAACTCATTTGGGCTATTCATTTCAGAACAGGAAGATTGTGACTGTGTTAATGTCCACGTTGCCTAGCTGGACAGCAATGATGTGAGATTTCTGGATGGCCAAACTGCAAATGTTACACCTTATTGGCTATTTTCTTTCTCCCCCTCCTAATATTTAAACATTTTTATTTAAAATTTCAGGAAGTTCACCAATGGCTTTTTCAGTTTCTGTTTCTAAGATTAGGTTATTTGTGTATTTTATTTCTTCTGTTAATCTGGGTAACATATTTTTGTAGGTATCAGTCCATTACATTAGATTGTCAAATGTATTGGTATGTAATTGGGCAAAATAGCTCCACACAATTGTCTTAATTTCCTCTTCATTGGTGGTAAATTCACTCTTTTCATTTTTGATACTAGCAATTGGATTTTCTTTTTTCTGTTTTTAAAATCAAATTAACCAATAATATCTATTTTATTGTGTTTTCCCCCCATAAAACCAGCTTCTAATTTTATTTATTAGTTCAATGGTTTTCTTATTTTCAATTTTATTAATTTTTCCCTTGATTTTCAAAATTTCCAATTCTTAATTGAGGATTTTTAATTTGTTCTTTTTCTAGTTTTATTTTCTCTCTATTTTATTGATGTAGGCAATTAGAGATACAAAAATTTCCCTTAAGTATTGTTTTGGTTGCATCCCATAAATTTTGATGTGTTGGCTCATTTTTGTCATTTTCTTTAATAAAATTGTTGACTGTTTTCTTTGACCTACCTGTTTTATTTAATTTACAATTAATGATTCTTGAAATGAAATTTTCAGTGGAACCTCCTGCATGGCAAAGTGGATAGAGTTTGGATCCTGACCTTTTGAATCTGACAGGTTGAATCTCAGATCCCTACCAAGTGGTCAAATCACTTCACCTCTCTGACTCAGTTTCTTCTTCTTTAAAATGTGGATAATAAAAGCACCCACTTCACAAGGTTGTAGTGAAGCTCAAACAAGATAATATTTACAAGATGCTTTGCAAAGCTTAGAGTGTATTTTAACGCTAGGTATTACAATTACTATTACAAATCACTAAAGATTATCAAAGCATTATAGTGCCTTTCAGTAGGTTCTTTCTTGAGTCTAATTATGTTTTTTCCTCCTCATCTTAATACTCAGGCATTCAATTCCTTTGTTCATTATTCATTGCTCAGTTCAATGCTTGGCACACAGTAGTTGCTTAATAAATGCTTATTGATTACAGAAACTTTCTAGAAATATCTTTTCTAGCTCTATAAATCTAAGAACCTAATCAGAGGGTCCTCAGGTCTCTCACAAGCACCTGAAGCATCTGGCCCATTGTCCCTGTATGGGGAGAAACAAAAAGGTCATAATAAAGAAGCCTTTGTGGCTGAAAGTCCCCCAAGCAGCCCTTCCATCCCAAATACCACAGACAGACCTTTTGTTTGTTGACACAGGGCCCGGGACATTCGGGAAAACAAGATGTTCTCTCGCTCCTTTTTAAAGTTAAACAGATTTGTCAGGGTCTCAAATGGATTTTAAAAACAGATGTGAAGGGATGTGCTGACCCGGTCCATAATAGGACCATTGCCTTGAACTTGACTCTTCATTGTTAGCAGCAGACTGATAAAGGATTCCTCATCCTGGAGAGGGAGGGGCAGTAATTTCTCTCACCTACTGAGTGAGCTTCGGGTATGGGAAGCTTTGGGGTTAACAGTAAAGAGAAGGTTGGTGATTCAGAAAATATGCTGAGGGCATGGATAGAGCACTAGCCCCGAAGTCAGGAGGACCGGAGTTCAAATCCGGCCTCAGACACTTAACACTTCCTGGCTGTGTGACCCTGGGCAAGTCACTTAACCCCAACTGCCTCAGCAAAATAAATAAATAAATAAATTTACACACGTTTGGAGATGGAGAGGAATCAATTTTTTCCCCCAATTGCTTCCTCCTTTCCTACCTGGGGGCCTCCAAACTCAGCTTCATCCCACTTCTCTACCCTTGTTTCTCATTACCAGTGTTGTCCCACACGCACACTAAGTTCATTTCCCTCTTGATCTCTCTTTGTGATTCCAGGACACACAAGTTCTGCAATGTCCTTATTTTCTTTATTTCCCACTTCTTTGACTCATCCAAGCTCTAACCTTCCATGAGTCCTGCTTGGCTCTAAATTCTTTCTCTGTGAAGGCTTTTTCAGGTGTCCCGGCTATCCGGAATCTCTGCCTCCTCTGACCTCTGATAGTTTTTAGTTTATTTAGTTTATTGTCCTTTTTAGCTTTTACTTATGGTGTCTCACGAGTGTAAGGTTTGGGGATCCCATTTAGGTCTTAGCGCGGTGTCACGCACAAAGAGTAGCAAAGAGCATCCCAAACCTACCCCAGTCTGACTCCAATACTGTATATACAGGTTTATTTAGAAATACTCCCCTTTGTGTGTTCTCTGTTCTCACCTCTGTACATTCACATAACTCTTCCCCTATATTTGGTGCTCACTTCTCTTTTCATTATTTTTCCCTTTTGAATCTTTCTCTTCCTTCAAAGCCCAGATCAAGTTATATCTCCTCTCTGAAACCTTCCCTGACCCCTCTCTCCCCACTTCCAAGCTCTCAGTGATCTCTCACTTCTCAAACTTTCCACTAATACTTTATCTGGATTTCTCTTTAGTTCCTATTAAATCTTTACCATGTATCATATTTTAACACAAGGGATCCTAGTGTCATAGATTTTGAACTGGAAAGGATCTTAGAAGCCATTAAAGTCCAAACCTCCCCATTTTACAGATAAGGAAGCTGAGACCCTGGGATGTAAAGGAACTTACATATTGTATTTCCATTCTCACATTAAATTGCCAGGTCCTTTAAGGACAGACACTATAATTTTACCTTTGCTTCTCTCCCATTGTATTTTGTATAGCAAGTGTTTTAAAATATTGGATTTTTTCCCCCTTGGGCAATCCAGGTTAATGAAATACCCACAGTCATATAGTTAATAAATATCTGAAGTCAAATTAGAACTCAGATTCTCCTGACTCCAGGGTGAGTGTTTTATCCACTGGGCCACTTAGTTGCCTCTTTAAAATGATTACTGCCTTGAATTGAATACGATCTGATTCAGGCTCAGGAGCCCAGGGTAATTAAGCCTTGGAAAGAACTACAATGTACCAAAAAGGAACATGATAGTTTTGAAGGCTCCGAAAAATGCCCAGCTCCCGGCTACAGTGCAGTTTCCTCTATCAGGAGAATTTGGCCCATCACAGTTTTAAAATAAGTTATGATTTTGCTTGTTTACTCATAAAATATTGGTGGCAAGGCATCATGTTCATACTTGTTTATGCTTTGGAAAATCTGATTTATTCTTAAAGGGGTCACTGCTACCATCATCAAGTTCCTTCCCTTTCCCACACAGCTGGTAATACCATAAAAAATAAACCAGGGCTATATGCAAGAATGCTCCTATCATGGGACACAGAGCAAAATAAGTCATATTGGGAGGAGAGAGACTGTCAGAGGAGGACTTCATATCCCCAAATGGGGCAATGATTCCAAATGTCCTCGTGTGGTTAGAGCCCTGAAATATGCATGATTAAACCAAAAGTTTGGCTATATTAGAACACTCTCCTTTTCACTTTTACTAGCTCTATGCTTTTCTCATTTAGTTCATTTTGGACCATGCAGCTGACCCAACTACTTTTTTATGTTGTGTTTGCATTCATTTCCACTGGCTCACTCTTGTGAATGAGCTCGAGTAAAGTATCTGGTTTGGCAGTTCAGCTAGAATAAAAGCATTTTATAAGGAAAAGAATCCTAAAAGCACTACTTTGTATTATGCTTACTGTTCATCTTTCAATTACATTCAATTTAATTCCGTAAATATTTATTAAACACAATTTTACAAAGAATCAGTCCTAGCTGTGGGGAATACAAAGACAAAAATAGTCTCTATCCTCAAAGACCTTATATTCCATATTGAAACACAGTGATCCACATCAAAGGAAGAAGGCTTCTGAAAGTTTCAGTATAGCAATCAACTTGATTTTTTTTTAGGGGGGAGGCCTGACCTTTTGTGTAACAAAAGAATTTTTAAGAAGGTAGATAACAGCTCATATATATGTAGTGCTTTCCAGTTGCAAAGCATTTTTCTCATGGTAGTGCTGTAACATCAGCAATAAATATACCATCATCTCCAATATTTTAAAGGACTTACAAAGGTCATTTGTTATATGACAAAATCAAAATTCAGCCTCTAGTCTTTTAGCTCCAAGAACCCTTTTCTGGCTAGCTGGCTGGTAGACCAGTACTCTTTCCCATCCTGCTGCATGACCGTTCTGCTCAGAGCTTCTTTATATAGTAAAGCCAAAATGTGCACTCATATATTTGTTCAGAGACCATGAGGGACTTGGCTGAAGTAGAACACAGCAGGGAAAAAAGTTCAACTATTAGGCTTATAGATTTAAAGTTGGACATAACCATATCTACTCTAATTCCCTCGTTTTATAAATGAGGAGACAGAGCCAGAGAGATTAATCAGCTTGCCAAAAACTGTACAAGTAGTTGGTGATGGGACCAACATTTGAATTCGAGTCTTCTGCCTTCATATCCAGTGATCTTTTTTTTTTTCTTCTGTAATATTTTTTTTTCTTTCTGTAAAAAAAAGTCAACCAAGCCTAAAGATAGGGAAGTAACATGATATGCTAGATGTGTCCTTAAATCTACCCTACTTGAAACAAGTATGACAGCTAAGTACAGTAGTATTAGGACTATAATACAGTAAGCTCTTAGCAAAGTGCCTGGCAAATATTAAGTGCTATATAAATGGTAGTTGTTGTTATTATTTTCTGCCTGAGCTCTGATCTCAGCTGGCTAATCACTGCATGCCCAAGTTCCAAGTATCTATCATATAATATTTCCTAGGTCTTTATTCTCATTCTTCAAGATGCTATGCATAAGTCACTGGTCTTTGCTGCCTATAAATATTTTAAGTGTTTATATAAGTGTTCAGCATAGTGCCTGATACACAGTAATTGCTATATCAAGGCTGATATAGTAGTAGTAGTAGTAGTAGTAGTAGTAGTAGTAGTAGTAGTAGTAGTGATAGTAGTAGTAGTAATAATAGTAATAGTAGTAGTAGAAATAGTAGTAATAGTAGTAGTAGCAGAAGTAGTAGTAATAGTAGTAGTAGTAGTAGTAATAGTAGTAGTAGTAGTAGTAGTAGTAGTAGTAGTAGTAGTAGTAGTAGTTGCTGTTGCTTTCATTTCTCTGGGTTTTAGTTTCCTCACGTATCATTACATAGTTCTTTACCTAAAGGCCTTTGCTCTTACCCTTTATCACCCCACACCCATCTGACAAATGTGCTAAGGCAGTATATCCCCAAAGATGTAGGATGACCCTTCAGTGATGTATTCTTTACAGTAATTAGAAACTCTGACTCAATATTAACATAGACCTTTTGATTCCCTCTTTAGCAATGAGGTTTCAGCCAAATATGTTAAAACCATTTAGCTGCTCTTTCCTCCGTCAGGCAAAAAGCCAGTATTCTAAAATCACAGATCATTTGTATCATGTTGGCGTGAATATTCAGACTCAGTTCGTCTCCAAATTTTTAAAGTCAGACATAAAATGAATGATGACCATTTTGCTTTGAATTGGCAAAAAAGGAGAAAAAATGTACTGATAAATAACAAAATACAGTAATAAGTACTTTAGTTTAGCACATTTAATAGAGTATATCTTCATAATTTGGAATCTGTCAGTTTCAAAGAGTGCATCTCTCTCTCTTTCTCTAATAAAAATAGGCCAACAACCCAGATTTTATTTGGCATCAAGCAGGAGCTAGGGTACTGAGAATGGTAGAAAGGAATTTGCCTAAGAATTTCCAGATTGGAAGGATATACTTGACTAAGCTCTATCACCTGGAGTAAGGCAAAAATCCAACATTAATTTAATTCAATGAAGCAATTCAAATCAGAAAAATTTATTTGAAATGTAGCCAACCATATACATATTGGAGGTATACAAATTTTCACAAGGACTGATTTTTAGGTGAGATTCTGGTATTTCCTACTCAAAAACAAAGAAAAAAATTTTTTTCTTTGCTATGTGCTCCCTGGGGGAAACAGGATAGAAATTGGAATTGTGGTTTTTGTTTTCATTATCACTCCTGCCTTTTTTGGCTAGGAACTGGAATTGCTGTCATTGTCTTCATTGTTCTCCTTATTGTGGCCAGGAATTGGAACTATCATCATTTTCATAGTTCTCTCTGCCTGTTTTGGCTTTTCTTCCTGCCTGGGCAAACACGTCTATGTGCTCTCATGGAGGGGCATTGTATACATGCATATGGAGGAATTAGGAGCTGTGCTGAATGGATTAGATCTAGTGGCAGTTTGGTTTTGGAGCAAGGTGGTACTGACAGTTACAAAGGGAATTTGTCACTTCCATTTTGGCTCATCTTTTTTCCATTTGGAAAATGCAAAATAAAATAGAAAAGTAGCATTTATTTAATATTTTGCAAGCCATACCTACTTCTACATACATAGGAGCTATTGTTATTAGTTTTTCCTATTTAATTCATGTTTATTAATTGTTTATTTTGTGCAGAGCACCGTGTTAGTCTCTGAGGGAGATAGGATTTGGGCCTTTGCTCTTACCCTTTATTAACCCCGTACCCATCTGATAAATAGCTAGCACATCCCCAAAGGGGTAGGATGGCCCTTTAGTAACATGTCCTTTACAGTAATTAGTAGCTCTGAATCAGTATTAACACAGACAAAATGTCTATCCTCATGGGATTTACAGTGCAGTAAGGGAATGTGGTATATGTACAAAGAACTGTAATCCAAAATAAATTGAATATAAAATGGTACATGAGATCCAAGAGTGTAAATAGGATTACCAACTAGAGGGAATCCAGGAAGGCTCCCCTATAAAAAGTGGCATTTGTTGTGCTTGTTGGTCATTCGTTTCAACTGTGATCCCACTTGGGGTTTTCTTGGCAAAGACACAGGAGTGCATTCCTTCTCCAGCTCATTTTACAGATGAAATAAGTGAAGCAGACGGGTTGGGTGACTTGCCCAGAGTCTCACAGCTAGGAAGGGCCTGAGGCTGCATTGGGACTCAGAAGATGAGTCTTCCTGACCCCAGGCCTGGAACTCTATCCATTGAGATACCTAGCTGCCCAAGGCATTTGAGTTGAGCTTTAAATTAAAGTAAGAATTAAACAAGATGGGTGGAGGAGAAGGTATCCCAAGTCTAGGATACAGCATGATCAAAAGCAGAGAGCTAGTAAAGTGGGGGTGACACGTATATGGAGAAGAACAAGTGATCCAGTCATGGAGGACTCTAACAGAACCCAACAAATGTTCATTTTCCTCATAAGACAGACTCTCGATCAGGTCTCATGATCACTTTTAGGCCACACTGGGCATGAAGTTTGGCTTAAAAAGCTCAGGGAGTCTTGTACCACAAAACTCAAGAAGGAAAAGAAGTTTTCTTCTTTTTTTCCCCATCTGGCTCTTCAACTTACTCCCCCAAATGGGCCCACTGTGATTGTAAAAACTCCCATTTACGGAGCTCTGTACTGATGATGGGGCCAGCTGGGTGCTTATAACTGGACTTATAAAAGCACTTCTTTTACGCATTTTGGAGAAACATAGCCTTCTCTCTCAAGCTGACTGAAACTAATAGAACATAGGCTGCTTTCTCTGGATGCCTGCATTTGCTTAAAAGAAAATGCCAACTGAGATATTCATTGATGTGAAAGCAACAGCTAGTCCTCTTGCTCTCCCTTCCCCAAATTCCTTTCCCATTTTTATCTTGAAATACAATTCGAATTATGATTCGGGAATCCCTAACTTAATTTTGTATAACTGTGAGGAAAATTGGAATTCTGGCCCAGGTAATTTTAGGAGAACCTTCTATAGGCAGGAAGGGATATGGAGAATATTGAAGTCTTTTAAAGAGAGTTCTTTTATTTATTATATGTTTGTTTATTTTTGCTGAGGCAATTGGGATTAAATGACTTGCCCAGGGTCACACAGCCAGGAAGTGTTAAGTGTCTGAGCACAGATTTGAACTCAGCTCTCTCCTGACTTTAGGGCTAGTGTTCTATTCACTGCACCACCTAGCTGCCCCAAGAGCTCTTATAAGAAAGGGAGATGAGTAGAATATGTTCACAGGGATTTGTCTTATTTAGGAATCAATAGATATTGAGGATAAAGGAGGTTTTGTAGATATCATTCAGTCCCACCCTTTCATTCTTCAGATGAAGAAACCGAGAAAAAGAAAGCTGATTTCCCAAAATCACCCAGAAAATCCAGGGTTTATTATGGTCATGATTCATCCCTGTGATGTCACTCATCATGACCTCAAATCCAGTGACCTTCAGTCTTTTATTGATCTTTTCTACACATAAACATATATTTTGTTGCTTCAATATATCCATGATCTGATCAAGAAAAACATTAAATTAAGCACCGATTGATCAATCAGTCAAAAAGTTTTGCTGAGGGACAACTATGTACTGGGCACAATGCTCACTACTAGATAAACAAAGACAAGAGTCAGACAATCTCTGCCTTTGAGAACCTTATATAATGTGGAGATTAGCAAAAGGTAGTGGGAGAGCAACTTGTACATTTTTAAGAAAGTAAAGAAATGCAAGGTAGTTTAAGGAGAGAGGGCAGTTGGAGGGATTGCCATTCAGCTTCAATCATGTCTGACTCCTTGTGACCCCATTTGGACTTTTCTTAGAAAAGATACTGGAGTAGTTTGCCATTTCCTTCTCTAGCTCATTTTATTGATAAGGAAACTGAGGCAGGATTAAATGATTTCCTTAAGATCACAGAGCTAGTAAATATCTGAGGCCAGATTTAAACTCAGAAAGATGAATCTTTCTAACTTCAGGTCCTGGAACTCTATTCACTGAGTCACCTACCTGTCCTTGGAGGAACCAGAAAAGGTTTAATGTAAAGGTAACACTTTATAATGAGCCTTAAAGGAAGTAAAAGATTCTGCGAGGTAACCATCAGGAGAGAGATCATTGTAGGGATTGTGGCAGTAAATATAAAGTGTTATCCCTATATCATAGATGAAGAAACTCAAATATATGCAAGTTAAGTCACTTATCCATCATCACATAACTAATTAGTTTCAGAGATAGGATTGAAATTCATATCTTCCTGTTTCCAAGTTCAACATTCTCTTAACTATACCATGCAATCTCTTCCAAAATATTTTACAAAGGAGTTTATATTTTAAACTGCTATTCACTTTGTCTGCCCTTTTTCTCTACTTGGCAAAGAAGTCAAGTGATTTCTCAGATCTTTGGGTCTCTTTTTGTTGTGATATAGTTAGACAGTTCAAATTTTCTTAGAAAATGGTGATAATCTGTGTTGATATCTGCTCTTTCATCCATTTCTCATTTTTCCACAGCTTGTTTAGGCTAGTCAGTCAACAAACATTTATTAAGCACCTATTATATATTAAGCACTGTGTGAAGTCCCAGTTAAGTTGGTCAATTTGGACTTGCCTAAGTAGCTAGCCACATCCCCTTCTAATTTGTATGAGTTTCAATATTTGTTCTAACAAGTCAGTAGTTTGATGGCACACAGATGAATGATGCAAAAATAATGTCCACATCAGTAACTAATGATTTCTTGTACTGATAAAACACAATTGATTTCATTCTTTGTGATATTGTTTGGTGATTGCAGGTTTAGTAGCATTTCCCTTAATTTATTAATTTAAATTGTTATTAATTAATTAAATATTAATTAAATTTAAAAAAATTAATTTAAATTCCCTTAATTTAAGTTCTTAAATAAAATAATATATAGATGTGAGACTTCTGCACATTCTACAAGCCTTTGGCTTCTTGTTTCTAACTCTTGAGCCAAAGTTTCTGAAATAATTTTTCCCTTTTACATTTAAATCATGAGGTACTCTTTTATTGACTAAATTTGAAATGTTTTCTTTAGTTCTTTATAGCTATTCCTACTTCTTCATCCTCTAATTGCAATTATCTCCATGTTATCTATCCCACCCCTCCTTCAAAGTATGTATTGGAGGCATTGCAGTGATCAAAGTAGCAATGATCAAGGATCTCATGAATGTTTTAAAAAAAAAGCCCCATCTTTATTTGTCTCTCCAAGGAAAACCTGTGATGCATCCTTCATTTAACAACATACCTTTCATCTTTTGGTTTCATTTATTGTAAGAATGTAAATATTCATCACCAATAGTACTTTTGCTTTTGGTCACTGACAAGTGGCTTACATATACAGGACCAACAATTAAGCTAATGTTTTAGACAATCTAAAGTCTACGTGAGTTTGGACATTCCCTTGCCCCCTTTGTGACACATTTTAGAACCTGAAGCCCTAAGTATAACTGGTTTTTTTGACCCTGATATTTCAGAACTGTATGATCATATGTCTCTCTGATCTTCATCTTTTCTCTATAAAAATGGGGATAAGGATATGCCCTACTTTATCAAAGCATTGTAGTGAGAAACATGGCTTTAAAGAGTTTAAAGAGTTATAGAAATGTAAACCATTACTACTGTAAAAAGGGCTAGAGAATCTACTTCTACACCCTCCTTCTCTTTGTCTCCCTGAAGGCATGAATGACAGAGATTGAGGCCCAACAACAGGTGGGGGAAAAAAGGGAAAAAAAGAGATGAGTTGGATGAGAGATTCATATCTCAGTGGGGGAAAAAGTTTGGGGAAACAGAAAATAAATAGTTCAGTAGTTATGTCATGTAGACAAGATCTGTGCTCTGATGTCTCTTGTTGAGCACCTTCTGTCATTATATTCATCACATTATAATCATCACATGTCTTTTTTTGGAATGAAACCAAGAAAGATAGCATAGCGTGATAAAAGATTCATTATATTTGGATTGGATTTAGAAGCTACAAATCTTTATAACTATCTAGCCATGTAACCTGTGTTACATTTCTTGCTTAAAGTTGCTTATCTAACCTATACCAACTGAAATTCCTCCCAATGTCCTAGAGAACATTCCTAGACAAGATATACCTGAAGGCATCAAAGAATAAGATCACACAAATAATACTATAAAAATAGTAAAAACAAAAAACAAAAAACACAAATATCACACAAAATATGCTACTCACAACTAAGCAATCAGATGCTCACGTTTAGACCAAATGCTCAATTCCTGATGGATTTGAAATGATGATTCCAGAAATCTTTAATGATACCTAGGAAAAAAGGAAGATTAAAATAAAGTTAATTTTGTATAAAACAGACTTGATCTTTTGAAATGCATTTTCGGTGGTTGTTACAAGTCATTCCACAAAAATGTAATTTATAAGGCTATTGCAGTTTTAATTTTTCATAGGAATGGAGTCATTAATACAAAAAAGAGAATACAAAAATTGTTTTATATCTGATTATAAAGTCTGTCAGAGATATTTCTAAGGCCTGGCAATTTTTCTAATGGTCTCAAATAGCATAATTCATGATACAAAACAAAATACAACAAATAATTAAGACCAGTTTGATTTAGCTGGAAGAGGAAATTGGTTACTCTGGCTTTTAGTGGTTGAAAGAATATATATTAAAATTTTGTGGTCCCTAAATTTTGTGCTCTATCCTGAAAGTTTAGAGAAAACAACCTTGGAAAAGAAGCCAAGCCATTGTAGCAAGGGGGCTATCCTAGGTAATACTTAGCTATCCCTACCTCAAAAACTATATCTGGTCCCTCTCCTCCAACCTCCACTGCCATTGGACTGTCTATGTCTGGCTTCCCAATTAGACTGCCCTTTGTGCCTCTTCCTGCCCCCATCCCCAAAACCAAATTGCATTTTCCTCAGGTATATTTTTTTCAAGTTCTCATTTTATAATATTTATCCAAGTGCAAAAAAAAAGGCTTGATAAATATCCATTGAATTGAATCACATTTGTGTGTCTATGTGTTTCTCTTCAATACTTCTTACAGTTTTTGTAAACAAAAACAAAAACAAAAAACCAAAGACTGCAGCTGTAGGCAACCTGAGAGTCTGTGAATCCATTGCTAGCAAGTTTAGTATCTTCTTAAATAACTTGATTCCTTTCCCCTGATGCTTTAATTTTTTAATGGGGGTAGGGAGGAGAGAGTAGAGATAAAAGGAAATATTTCACTAGTCGTCAGAGAAAAAATAATGCTATAAATCAGATGTTATGATGTGTATCTGTATGTATTCATGCCAGCATATTTGTGAATTTTTCAGAGAGAAGTAGAAAGGGTGGGAGAGACAATGCAAAAATATGCAAAGCGACAATAAATTGCAATTTACCTTGAGAATTTCCCTCTCTTTCCAATTTCAGATTTAGAAGTTTAGCACCTTTGGCCCCAGGGGAAAAATCACCAAGAAGCTTGCTGAGCCCAGGCTCACTGTGCCAGCTCTCTCCATGACCCTGGAAATCCGTTGGTGTGCCCAATGTCCCCATCACTCATCATGCCCCTGCGGAATGAGCCAGCCCAGTGGCAGTCACCACAGTATAAAGTCCCAGCTCTGAGCTGACAGGCTTGTGGATATGGGAAGGAGTCAGAGAAAAAGAAGCAAGGAGACACAGATGGTCAGGCTTAGTGGGATGAGTACTGTCTTGCTCTTCTCCATCACTATCTCAGCTAGTGGCAAGCAGCCAATCGCTGCTTATTGCTCCTTTGATCTAGTTCTCTGTGTACCCTGGCATGGAAAAAGCATGCTTGATTTTATGTGAAAGTATTCCCTATGGAAGTACTGAATTATAGCACAAGGAGGAATTCTTATACTCTTTATCTAGATCACTTTTCCTCCAACTATAAAACTAATGATCTTCTCAAAGCCCCCAGGAAGCCTCTGCTGGCAGCTCTCCACCAGCATCAGGAACAGCACATGGCATCTTTCTAAATCAGAGATCAGTAACCTTTTAAGGAAGAAAGGGAAAAAACCACATTTTTGAATGATCTTAGACTATTACTTCGAAAGAGCTGTATTCTTTTTATAAACTGATATTTTGGTGGATTTGTGAGTAAGTTGATTCAGGGATTCCCTTCAGGTAGTCTCCTCTCTGACTCCCGGCTTCCTGTAAGTCTCAGCTAAAATCCTACCTTCAGCAAGAAGCCTTTTCTGGACTCAAAGCTAGTACCTTCCCTCTGAAGTTACTTCTAAGTTACTGTATAGAGAGCATTTACATGTAATATGGATGTAGTCGTTTGTATGTTATCTCCTTTTTAGACTGTGAGCTCTTTTGATCTAGTTTTCCATATACCCTGCCATAGAGAATTTTGTTTAATCTTTCCTCATTTCCCCAGCACTTAACACAGTGTCTGACACATAGTAGACACTTAATATATTCCTGTTGGCTGATCAAGCCTTCTTTCCCTTTTGGAGCTATGTAATTCTTGTCTGTGTCCTTTTAGATCCTCCAGAGGAGGGTCTATCCAACATACTGGGGGCCTTTTTTTTAAGATCTTTTTTGTTACACGGATAATTATAGAGAACATGGATGGGCCTTTGGTTTTCTCTTGATTTCACCACATGATCAGTCCATTTTTAAAAATCAAGTCGTGTTTTCTATCTGTCATCTGTAAATTTAGATAAGGCTATAGATTCTCTCTCTCTTTCTCTTTCTCTCTCACACATACATATATATACACACACACACACAAACATACATATACATATGCATGGACACATATATATGAATGTATTTCTTGGTGGTTAAGAGGAAAATTCATTCCAAAGATATTTTATATTAATCTTGTCTATATTGGTTTATAAATTTATACTATTATATACATATGAATTAATACAATTTAATAAGAAGATCAAATAATATTGTTTGTTGTACCCAGGAGACCCATGTTACAATGCACATGTAGGAGCTAGGAACTAGAAGTCAGGTCTTCAAGAAGATTTTAAATTAAATTTTAAATTTTAAATAAAAATTAAATTTTAAAAAAATATTAAATAAATAATATATTACAATTATAATTTATAATAGATTAGCTAATCGACCTTTTGGAAAGCAAAAAAGAGGTGATCCTATTAAGTATGAGAAATATAGAGAAAAGAAAAAGCAAAGTTAGGAGAAAGGGAAAATGGCAGTAGCAGCAAGAGAGGAAGGAATTGCCAAAAAAAAAAAAAAAAAAGCAGCAATGACAAAGATGAAGAATCCTAGGATTAGATTTTATTTGAAGGTTAGAGTTTTTGAACATGATAGGGAGAAGAGAAGCGGTATCATTTAGTGGAAAGAATTCTAGAGGTGGAGTTAGACAAATTGGGCTGAATCCTGGCTTTGCTAGGGATGGACCATACGAGCTTGGAAGCTCTCCCAGGTCTGTATCTATGATCCTATGAGTCTGAAAAAGTCTAAAACTGAGGTTTTCTCACCCACATTTATTTATCAGTGGAGGTTAACATTTTCATGTTAATGAGGTGAGTTAACATTCTCTTATAAATCATTCTTCTATTTGGCTGAAATATTCCAATGGTATGTACTTAAATCTAGTTAAACCTTAAAACTACTTGAGGAGTTGCCTTCTTTCAGGCAAGTTTCTTAGCCCTTGTTCTAAGACAAAAAATATATATGTGTGTGTGTGTGTGTGTGTGTATACATATGTATATACATAAATATAAATGGAAAAATATTCCCTGTTCCTGTTATACAAAACTGCTGAAATCCCATCTTAAAGTTGTTGACGCAAGCACTTGCAACATTCTTCTCTTTTGGTGGTGGGAGGCAGGCTCCAAATGAAAGCTAGAAAGTCTAGGATCGTGGGGAATCATCTATATCTTTTGGCATTAGAGAAAATTCAGTTAAGTACTCTTTTAAAGGTTCTTCCAAAATGAAGGTAATTTTACTGACCCATCAATGACATGTATGCTTTTGAGTTGTTTTCCCAGGAGTGGGAATAAAGTGACATCAAATGACACTCTTTTACCTTAATCCCTTTTGGAGGAGTGGCTCACGTTTGAAGTAAGATTGGTTAAACTTAAAAGCTGTGACTATTGGAAGGGACAAAATGATTTATTGTGATTCAAAGCATTTATTTGGAGTGCTGGGAATCTTCTAGACAAGATAATTGCCAAAATATAACTTCTAGGAGTTAAGAATAGGAGCTGGGGATCGGGGCTGGCTCTATTCCATCAGTATTGAGGTATATCCATGAATGAGCCTCTCTTCAAAAAGCAGAACTTGGAAATGACGGGTTGTGGAGGGGACTATCTAAGAGACTGGAAGGTCAAGAATTTTCCTCATCTTCCTCTGTATCAACCCCAAATGTGCTACCCTCTGTGGGTGGATGTAAACCCAATCTCAGACCTATGGGGTTGGAGATATGGCAGAATGTTTTAAAATAACAACAAAAATGAAATTCTGCAAGAGATAATTCTCAGAATCAGGAAAAAAATGGTAAGAAGTTATTTCAAAGCTTTGCCTGGCAGAAATTCATATCATCTGTGGGAGTGGAAATGAAAATAAAATACTTAAAATAGATATATGAGATTCATCAAGAATGAGTCAGAAACAATAAAACATTAGTGACTGTCTCTTGCAATGCTGCAAATGTTTTTGGTTTTAAATTTCATTGAGAAATGGGGGAAATGCCCTATCTTAAGAATTTTTGTAATCTAAATAAATATTATCTAGCTGTGTGATCCCTGAGTAAGTTATTTTACAGCTCTGGATTGCATTTTCCTCATCTGTAACACAAAGGGGTTAGTCTAAATCATCTCTAAGGACACTTCGTGTTCTAAAATTCTATCATTTTGTGATTATATGTCCTTTTAAGGAAAAACCACATTGTTACCCAATTCATCAACTGGCCTTATTGCTATCCTAAAAAGCCACTGTGTAAAGTCAAGTCAACAAGATTCATTAAGCACTTATTATGTGCTAGGTATTGTACTAAGTTCAGAGGGGCCATGGGGGAAGTGATAGTACAGAAAAAGATGCAAAAAAAAAAAAAAATCCACCTTTGATGGCAAGGAGCTCACTGTCTGATGTATAATGCTGATAGAACATACTCTCCCAAGTCTCCTCTTTTAGCAATTGGTAGCATAAACTGCGTCCACACCCCTTTCTGGAGTTCCCTTTCCCAACACTCACTCCATCTATTTCCAGCCCTAGGAAGGGAAATGCCGAGCCATTTGTGGTCGCCGACACAGACATTTCTCTGTATATCTGAGAAGTGCCAAAAAAAAAAAAAACAAAAAAAAAAAACTCAAGGCATATTCTTACTGAAGGATTTAACAGAATTGGGTGGTCACCATATGTAGACAAACTAGAAAAAATGAAGCTTGTAATTAAGACAAAGACCAAGATATCTCAGTCTATAAAATTATGAAGGATATGAAGACGTGGGACTTCAATGAAAAAATCCTGGAAGTCTAGAAAAAGTAGGGGTTCCTGGAAGCTGGAAGGATCTTTTAAATAAATAAAAGGGCTGTACTGCTTTATGTGGTAAGTAAACCCATGGGGCAGCCAGGGAGCACAGTACCAGGCCTGAAGTCAGGGAAGACTTATTTTAGCGAGTTCAAATCCAGCTTTAGACACTTACTAGCAGTGTGACTAGGCAAGTCACTTAACCCTTTTTACCTCAGTTTCCTTTTCTGTGAAATGAGCCGGAAGTGGCAGACTGCTTTAATGTTTTTTGCCAAGAAAACCCCAAACGAAGTCACAAAGATTCAAACATGATTAAGACTACTGAATAGCAACAAACAAACATATGCAAATTATTAATCCTAAGAGGTATATAAGTTCCAAAGAAGTTTCATTGGAATACTTGATGATAGATATTATGAGAGAACATATTATGAATGGATTGCAGGCCAAACAGAGGCAGGAAAGCTGGGTTCCAGTCTTGTCTCTGACTATTCTGTCTTATGACAATCATCCATCCCAGGAGAATTATAGTACTAGTTAGCATTTATATAATGCTTTAAGCCTTACACAAATTATCTCATTTGATATTCTCAACAACTGTAGAAGGTAGGTGCCTTTATTATTCCCATTTTATAGACTGGGTTAAGTGACTTGCTCAGGGTCACACAACTAGTGTCTGAGGCAGGATTTGAACTCAGATCTTTCTGATTCCAGGTATAGCACTCTATCTTCTGTTCACATTTCTGTTCCCTGGACAACAGGAAAGAGCAATTGTGACTCCTTGTGTACCCCACTGCTTAGGAGATCCTAAAAGTCACATGAAGAATTGTTTCTTTTCTTTATAGCTTTTGGCTTCCTTCCACTCTCAGGTAAAACTCCCTGTAGGCTCCTTCCTCCTTAAGGTTTATATGATCTCAGATTCCAGCCCACGGACTGGTAATGAAAATAAAATACTTGAAATAAAAAAGAGAAGTAGTTCATGTTTATATATTGTTTTATGGGTTACAAAGAAGTTTTCTTTATAATAATCTTCTGAGGTAGGTAGCATAAGTAATTATTATTCCTATTTTATAGATAAGAAAATTGAGGTCAAAAGATAGCATTTAGTAAGAGTGATTCAATAAAAAAAAAATAAAAGGCATTTGTTGTAATCTGGTCATTTGGGGCTTTTTAAATATTAAATTTTTTTTTAAAAACTTAGAGAATAAGACAAGTTATCAAATAATCTAAAACATTCCTATTATTCAAGTCACTCAATGAATCACTGAACTTTTTATTGCTTTAAAGCAAAATATTATCAACAAAATAGTCTCTAGCTAGTAGACTTTCAGTTATCATGTCTTCTTCCCAGGGAGGTATTCTTGCCTGATGATAGAGCTACACCCTCAGACATGAGTGTCTTTGGCCCAGTCTGGAGCCAGTTTTATCAGTGGCTGCTGCCCCAAAGCTTGAGTCTCTCATTCTCATTTCAGTCTTTCCACTTGTCCACAAAGCTACCTCTCTTGTTCACTGCAAAGAATCCTCATTCTCCAGTACGGACTGACAGCATGTGTCCCCTTATGTCAGAACCTCTGATTGTGTCCCATAGAACACAAGAACTAGGGGTTCCTTGAAAATGGAATCCCCCCAAAATTAAAAAATTAAATTAAATGAAAGGAATCCCAGATTGTGGGGGCAAGACTCCTACAAGATCCTGCCTAAGTGTCTCTTGCTATGGAATAATCTTGTTTTCCCTCTTAGGTAATCTTCCTTAGGAAGCTAGGAAAACAGGATTGATAGCATTACTAACAACAAGCTGCACTTTAACACTGGTTAATCCGTACCTCGCCTAAATGTCTCTGTTCATTAGTGATATCAGATAAGTAGAGTATGTCCTGGTATACTAGATCCCAGTTGTTTCCTGTCTGTCACTCTATATATGCTCTTGATTCCTTTAAAAGGATTTTAGTTTGGGGACAATTAGGTGGTGCAGTGGATAGAATACTGGTCTTGGATTCAGGAGGACTTCAATTCAAATCCAGCCTCAGATTTTTGACACTAGCTGGTTGATCTTGGGAAAGTCACTTAACTCCAATTGCCTCACCAAAAAAAAAAGGAAAAAAAACATGAAAAAAGAATACTTTATTTGGATGTCTGAATAATCTAGCAGTGACCATGGGTGACACATTAATGAAATATAATTTGAATTCTCAAATTTTGTAACTTTGAAATAAACACGGCTTTATTACGGAATTAATTTCATTCAGATCATGTTCTATACCTATATTCCTGAGCTCCAATACATCTCTATAAGAAAGATGTTTGTAGTAAGCTGTGTAAACTCCAAACAGCTAATAATAATTTTTTAAAAAGAGCAAAGTATTTGTAAATAGAGAATTACCATGTATATCACACCGAGACAGAATGATAGAAAGGGGCTTAAAGATTAACACAGTAGGCACTTAATAAATGCTTAACTTGATTTTTAAAAATCTGTGACATTATGATCTAGGTTCTCCTGACTTCACTGAACAATCTAAACTATAGCAGGAGAAAAGAATGACAAGAAGCTATTAATCAGATATTGTATCATATAGAAAGGGGTTCTGGTTGCTCCTAGTCCATTTGGGAAGAGAATGCCTGGGACTGAGATGGGGGGAGACGGCACAGAGTGATTAGGGCTTAACATATGGTGAGCAAGTGGAATGGATTCATGATAAAGGTATGTTTATGAATAACTAGAGCATATAAGAGACAGTTACATAGGTGAGGTCAAACCCAGTGGCAGGAGGTGAGAAAGACTCGTTTTATAGATGAGGAAGAGGGGAAGCATCAGGGAGAAAGAAAGGGAAGGTTGTCAAGGACTGGTGATGTAGAGGGAATCCTAGGGAAATGTAATGGGCACAGGTTCACAGGGAAATAGATTCAGACCTGGAAGGGACCTTTGAGAAAACTTATCTGTCCCTTCCCTCTTTTTACAGATGAGTAAACTGAAGCCCAGAGAGGTAAAGACTCTTTCCTACAGTCACACAGCTAGTAAGAAACAGAACCAGAATCTGAACCCAGCTTCTTTGGCTACAAATCCAGCACTTTCCTAAATTGGAGCTAGATATCAGAGGTTACTTAATGTCAAATTAAATTATTAAAAATCCTCTAATATCTGACTTCAACTGGGTTCCCATGATCTGGGGAATAAAAAGTCAGTAACGATGGGAATAGACCCAGAATTAATCTCCACCAGCTACAAAAAGGATAATTTGGAAGGGAAGTAAAAATGAGGAAGGAGTGCAGTCTAAAAGGAGTCCAGTTGACCAGAAAAAAAGTAAAGCAGGCTGAATTTGGATGATACAAGTTAAATCAACAAATACAATGTGGCACTGTGCTAAACACTGGAAAACAATGTATTAGGAAAGGGATAGTGTAAAATGCAAAAGAGAAGAAAATTAAACATTATGAGGATTTAGAAGCAAGGTGGATTATATCTGGTTAAGGAAGGGGCAGCATTTGAGTGTATTTTCATCAAAGGAATATCCATGCGTTGCTCTCTACCAAATGTCTCTGAGGTCAAGAGTTGGCTTGCCTGGACTTCCACCTATTCTCTATTGCCACACTCCTTGGTGCCATGTTGTGCCCGTTTGCCTATTAAGATATGCACCTTTTGATTGATGCTGATGGTACTTTCCTTGACTGTCTTTAATCCCTAGTGGGTCTGTCTGGACTAGTCTCCCATTTACCAAGCTATGGAAAAGACATAATAGACCACTGCTCTTTACAATGCATAGAGTTCATTTAAAAAAATAGGCTATAGATACTTTTCAAATTAAAATTAATCTGTATGTATAATAAGTGGAATTCCATGAGGACTGATATGTTTTATTCTTCTTTGTACCATCTATCCTGTTTATCCACCCACCCATCCAATCATTTATCTATTCATCCATCCATTTATCTATCCACCCATCCAACCATTCATCTATCCATCCATCTATCTACCTACACTCTAGTCAGTAATGTAGGCCTGTGAGTTCATAAGTTTGGGAGAATTTGTGGTGTGAAACTTTCTAGCAATGGAGATCATCAACTTATCTGTAACATATTCTTAGAAAGTATATACTTGGGAACCTAAAAGATTAGATGATTTACTTCTGGATATATGGTAAATATGTTTCAGAAACAAGAACATAGGTCTTCCTGATTGCAATATTAATTATCTTTTTACTACATTATATTACTTTATTAGTGAATTTGTCAACAAGCATATATAAAGCACTTTCTATGTGATGTGGGTTGTGATCCCTTTAAGAATTGATTTATTTCTGATTCCCAAACCTTCCTAGTGACCAGACAGTGTTTTAAGAGCTGAAAACACTAAGAAAGGCAAAAACAGGGTTCCTATCCTTTGTTACTACTATTCAGTTATATTTCAGTTATGTCTGACTCTTCATGACCCCATTTGGGATTTTCTTGGCAAAAAGACTGGAATGGTTTGCTATTTTCTTCCCCAGTTCATTCTACAGGTGAGGAAACTGAGACCCATAGAATTAAATAACTTGTCCAGGGTCATACAATTACTAAGTGTCTGAGACCATATTTGAACTCAGTGAGATGATTCTTTCTGGCTACTGGCCTGGTATTCTATCCACTATGCCACCTAACTAATGGTGGAGACAATGTACAAAAAACTATATTTATATAGGATATATTCAGAAAGGCAAACTCAGAAAGCTAGTGGAGGTAGAGTGAGTAGTGGAGCAGGAAAGATCTTTATAAGGTGGATTGGAGCTGAGTCTTAGCTTTATATGTGTATATCTATTTAGTGCTCTCAAATTTGTAAACTGCCTTCTACGTGTGCTAGAGTAAGATGAAAAAATGAAAGAGCCCCTGCCTTCAAGGAGCTTTTATTCTAGACTTAATTACCCTTGTTATAAGTGATTCCTCTCTCCTCATATCATATTTTGGTTTTTGATTTGTTCAGTGGTAGAGTCCACCTCTTTCTCTGACATTAGAATGTCAGTAAGTTCTTGAAAATAGGAACTAGTTTTCATTTTGTCTTTGAATTTCTACTGCATTGCACATAATGGGTGCTTAATAAGTGTCTATTGCACGAATGTTATGCATTCCGTGAATAGAATTCCAAATTCATATTTTTGGCTACTAAAACATCAATACTAGAAATCTTCTTATTATCCAAAAGGGCCTGTAGCAAAAGTGAGATAACTTTGATTCAGTCATCTTAGAGATATGTGCTTATTTTTCCAGGCTGAAGAATTTGAGTATTTTTACTTTACCCTGTAGTTGAGACAGATAGCATAAATTGCCAACTTCTGAAAGAACATGTATAGTTTGGGTCTTTACCCATTGTCATCTCTAACTTTATTCAGGGGTCCTCAAACTATGTTCCACGGGCCAGATGCGACAGCTGAGGACGATTATCCCCCTCACCCAGGGCTTTGAAGTTTCTTTATTTAAAGTCCCACAAAACAAAATTTTTGTTTTTACTATAGTCTGGCCCTCCAACAGTCTAAGGGACAGTGAACTGGCCCCCTATTTAAAAAGTTTGAGGATCCCTGTTATCTTTTCAAGAACATAGTTCAATGCTCAGCACACAGTAGGTGCTTAATAAATCTTTAAATCTAATAGTATCCTCAGTGCCTAACAAAATGCCATATATCTAGCTGGAACTCAATAAATATGTGAGGATGATGAAATGCCATTAACTCTCTATATTTAAAGCTGAGTGGGGTTTTGTCAAGTGACTCAATCTCCTCTCTGTCCTAATGAAGAAAAAAAAAACAGTTCCAAAGAAATGAAATTAGTTGTTCCAGATCACAAAAGTATTAAGTGTCACAGTCAGAAGTCCTCTGCCTCCAAATCCAATGCTCTTTCCAGGATCCTGATCTTCCTTGGTTCACTGAATTCCTTGTTATCTTTTCTTTCTTGAGATGAGGCAACCATACAATATTCCAGGTGTAGGTGTAGCATGCTTTTATAAACAAGTTAAGATAGTGTTTTCTGTTTTATTTCTGAGATCAGCAGCACCAGCTTCCAATAAAGAAGGAGTTTTTGTGGGTTGAGAGCAAAGAGAAGCCTTTCAGACACTGACATCAGCTACTTTCCCATGAGAAGCCCAGAAATCTTGCCATACCATAAATAGCTTTCCCTTTTCTATTTCCTGCAGACAAGCAGGGAATTTTTCAGAGCCCAAAAACAAACATCTAAATTCTCCTTGTAGCACATACAACTTTTGATTGATGTTTCTCTAACTAGACTTTTATAAAGAGATACCAATTACATCTAAACACCTATTTGCCCCCTACCAGATTTTCCTGATCTTGACAGTTTGACTGCTCCGACCTCTACCTGTTCCCTATTGCCAAACTCCCTGACACCATATAGTTTCTGTTTGCTTATTAAGACATACATATCTTGACTGATGCTGCTGGGAGTTTCCTTGACTGTCTCCTGGTCCCGGTAGATCTGTCTGGTCTCTAGATGCCAGATGTGTATAACTGGATATACACATACATGTGCACACACACATATACATACATACACATATATACATACATACATATATATATATGTATGTATGTATATAATCTGTAACATAGCTCTATTGGCCCTATTACATCCTGTAAAGATCTATCCTTAAATTTCAGTAAAAGGAAAGAAGGACTTAAGTCAATCAAAACAATATTATAGTTAATTTCTTAATGAAATAATAGTCAAATTTAATAATACAGAAGAATGTCAATAAGTGGGTGTATTATTCTGACTCCCATCTATCAAAGCCTTTCTTTTCTTCTATTATGTGATATTTATGTACTAATTCATAATGATTATCTCTTCCTCCTCCAAATTTAGTCTCTGAATCTACTTCTCTAAATTACAATCTTAATATATTACAGAATCTTTGAAGGACTTGACAATTCCCTTTGTGTGTGTGTGTATATATATACATATATTACATATGTGTATATATATATATATATATATATATATATACACACACACACACACACACACACACAAGTCCTATATATACACAGGATTTCACACAAAATGCACATGCACACTAAAACAGAGTAAAAGATGCTTGGTTTTGTAGGGAGCAGAGGCAACAGGAAGGTAAATGAAGGAAGGTCAGAAGTAAATAAGAGAGTGTGTTGGGAAAATGAGGATGAGTAGACAAAATCACAAATGGTCAGCAAAGTCACTCACAACAAAGGTATGATGTCGGTTCGATGTTACTTCCATTTTACTGATAATTAGACTCAGCCGTTAAGTGGCTTGCTTAGGATCAAACAGTTCGTGTGCATCACAGGTGGAGTCCAAGCCCATATTGCTCCTGACCATAGAAAGGTCTAGAGCTTTTTCAGTTTTCGTGATACCTGTTACCATATCTTTGTAAATTTTTTGCAAAGATTCTTTTGTAAGGTTATCTTTGTACGATTATTAGATATTGGGGGGGATGAATTTTTAGAAGCACGGTGATCCTATTCTTCTCTCCATCTCCCAGTTTTAACCAATCCTGTCTATACCTTTCTTTATGCTGCAATTAACTGAGAGTCTAAAATACCTTCTTTTTACCCTAAATCAGGGTGAGCATTGAGTATTCCAGAAGGAGCATTTAAGAAGAACAGAATCCATATCCTGAGGCCAGCAATTGCAAGCTTCATCCTAGAGGTTCCATTCAATTTAATAAATACTTATTAAGTGCCTACTATGTGCTTGACACTACTAAGTGATAGAGATATAAAAGGAGTCAAAAAGCAGTGTCTGCTCACAAGGAATTTACCAGAAAAAAACAAGATGCAAACAAATATCCACAAAGTAAACTATTTATAAGATAAACAAGAAGTAATTAAAAGAGGGAAAGCAATGGAATTAAAGTTGGTTAGGGTAGGCTTCCTGGTTGTTACAGTATTAATATTCCCTGATCATAAAGTCATCTTTATTACTATTAATATCTGAAAAATCTATATGGTGTTTTATGGTTTACAAAGTGCTTTATGTTCATTATTTCATTTGATTTTCACATCAACCTTGTCCACCAGGTACTGTCTATATTATTGTTATTCCCATTTTGTTATGCCTATATTCCTTATAGATGGAAAAGCTGAAGGTTAGATAGGGTCAGTAACTCATTCAGAGTAACAACTGGGAAAGCTGAGATTCTAAGCCATGTCTTTTGTTTCTGGATTATACTACAACTGCCTCCCCATTCAGAAGGATCTGATTCTATTGCATTCTAAAGGGCATCAACTTCAGCTTTTTATTATTTTGTATCCAACAAGGCTAAAAGCGAAGGCTAAGATATCCAGAATCAAACTAATTCCCATACTCTAATTTTTGCTTACATTCCGCCTCATTCATCATCCCCCAGATATTTGTCAGCCTTTGCTCTGTAAGATTGGAATATTAGCAAATCTTGGAATAACAATGTACTTGGGATAGCTATGTGGGAAGGGTCCTGGGAAGAGACAGTGAAATTCCTTCCACTGGCCTCCTTTTGACTTTTTCCCATAGTGTACTGTATTAACCGTCTGCAATGTTTGCTACTATTAGGACTGACAAGGTTGGTTTTTAAAAAGTGGTTGACTCTGTCATTCATGGGTCAAGTTAATACAGGTTAGTTAGTTGGCTGTCAGTATTATCAACAAAGATTATTACTAACTTAATATGTAGACTTACTAATAAATAATAGTGTTAATTAATATTTTGCATAATTACTAACAGTATTTATTGATAAATTAATAATATTATTAGTAATAATAAGATATATGCCACTTTAGAACCTTAAAAATATTATCTCATTTAATTCTCACACCTTGAGAGCTAGATGCTATTATTGTCTCTGTTTAACAGAAGTGCAAGCTGAGAGAGAGACTTGCTCACATAACTAGTATGGATATACTTCAGAGATATTGTAGTTCCAGATTACTACAATAAAGTAAATATTGCAATAAAGCAAGTCACAATTTTTTTTTGTTTTCCAGTGCATATAAGTTATGCTTACCTTACTTTTATTGTTGTTGATTGTACTTTATTAGGTGTACAAATGCAGTCTTAAGTGTAGTTTAATGTAGTCTTAAAATAAGTTAATATATTAATTTAAAATACTTCATTGGTAAAGTGAACTTGCAGCAAGTCATAATTTTTTTTGCTGGTAGAGGCTTTTACCTCCATGTTGATGGCTGTTCAACAAGATGGGGCTTGCTTCAGGATGGGCTGGCTGTGGCAGTTTCTTAAAATAAGACAACAAAGTTTGCCTCATTGATTGACTCTTCCTCTCACCTGAATATTTAGAACGATTGTAAGATTATTGATGGGCCTGATTTCAATACTGTTGTATTTAAGGGAACAGAGAGGCCTGAGGAGACTAAGAGAGATGAGGGAATGACTAGTTGGTCAGAACATACAAAATTTATCCTTAAATTTGCCATCATATATAGGAAGAATTCATGGGGCCCCAAAATAATTACAATTAAAACATGGGAAAGGTCTGATCACAAATCACCATGACAGATATGATAATAATGAAAAAGCTTGAAACATAGAATTACCAAAATGTGATACAGAGACATAATGTGAGCACATGTAATCCTAAATGCTGTTAGAAAAATAGAATCGATAAACATGTTCAACAGGGTTGCCATGAACCTTCAATTTGTAAAAAATGTAGTATCTGTGAAGTGCAATAAAATGAGGCATCCCTGTGTCTAAGAAGGGATTTGAATTCACTTTTTCCTCACACCAAGTCCAGCATGCTTTCCATGGCCCTACTTAGCTCAAGTCAATCAGACCTGTGTGGTCCCTCAACTACCAGGACAACTTAACATCTGGTCATTTTATTTAAAGTAACAGTAGTAGAAGTCAGAGTCATATAGTAGAAAGAATACTCAATCAAGCATCACAAGAACTGGATTCTACCAGTTGGCCTTTGCATTAATAGAAAATAGAAGGTTTCAAGAAGATGGGGGACATCATCAGATCTGCATATAAGGGAGTTCAGTCTGTTTGCTGAATAAAGGGTGAATTGTAGCAGAGAAGGCTACTAGGAACTGGAATTAAGAAAGTGTTATTGAGAAAGATAGTGTAATCTTTCTCTTAAAAAAAAAAAAGATGGTCATATTATGTTCTTGCTCATCATAGATAGCTTTGGATGATACCTGAGTTTGTCTTTCCACACTTAACTAAATCTAAATGGGATCTGAGGCTCAAAGAAGAATAATCTTAAGCTATAGCTATATCTAGCCAGACCCAGAAATTGCTTTTATGGGGAGACTATCCAGTTGAATCAATTTAATAATAGAACCAGATCATATTTATTATGTGGGATTTTTGAAAAATCAGATTAAATCAAGCAGATGCAATCTTTAATAGAATGAACAGGTGTACTTTGAAATGAATGTGACTTGGCACTCAAATAAATTTCTAATAAATTTCAAATAAATATTTAAATGGCATAGTAGATAGAGCACTGAGTTTGGAGCCAGGAAGATTTGAGTTAAAAGCTATATGACCCTAAGCAAATCCTTTCATCCAACTGCCTTAGTTTTTCTATTTGTAAAGTGGGGATAAAATAGCATGTATTGAATATGTTTGTGAAGTTTTTAAAAGATATTTTGCAAACTTTAAAATACTATTTAAATTCTAGCTGTTATTATAGTGATTATTAGTTACAGTTAGCTGAAATAAGTCAGAAGAGACCACCAGTTTCTCCTTCAGCATTCCAGCTACTTGTCTGTGACAGACAACACGATTTCATTTGTTGCCACTTTCAAAGGTATATATCCAGCCCCCCAGCACTTCTTTCCTTCTATTCTCCTTTTTCTACCTGATCTCCTTTTAGTGCCATCCTCCTCCCAAACAATGCAATATTTCTTCGCCTTGGGAGATGATTCCAAAACATAGAAGTTTATGTAGATCCGAGTCATTCTAACTTCAGATGGTGGAGATATTACATAAGAGACGATAATTAATTAGTATTTTGGAATTTGCCAGCTGTGCTCTCTCTTTGTACTCAGTGACAGATGAACACAAGGCAATGGACAATTCTAAAAACTATCCCTTAGTGGACTAAGGCAGTCTTGAGATGCTAAGCCTATTTCATTTCTTAGATCTTAATGGAAACATTCCTATCTGGTCTCCTCCCTTTTGAGGCTATAACAAGAATTTAGGAAGTAGAGACCACTGACTTAATTGCTGTATTCTGAAGTAGCCATTGTCTGTAGTCAAATGACCAAATATGGTCATTTGGTTAATGTGTGTTGCAACCATAGACAGATTTACCAATTCAATCCTCATGCTCCACTAAATTTTCTTTGGTTCTATGGCCAGAGGCAACCCCAGCCAGTGGTCTTACAAAATCTGTGCCACTGATTACAGGAAGGATGAGGCTGGGTTTTTTTTTTTTGGGGGGGGGGAGGATGAGGGGAAGGGGAAAGCAGGAAGGGGATGAAGGGGGAAAAGAAAGGAAGGAAGAGAAATGAGATGAGGGAAGGATGGAGAAGGGAGGGAGACAGAGGAAGAGGGAGAAAGAGAGGGAGAGAGAGAAAGAGAAAAAAGAAAAAAAAGAGAGAAGCAGTAAATGAGAGAGAGAAGAGATATTTATAAAGCATTTCATAAACTTTAAAGTAGAGGCTAGATGATGTATATTCATAGTTGCATGTTTGGCTCACCCATTAGAATAGTTGTGTTTTTTTGTTTTTGTTCTTAGTAAACCCAGCGCTTAATAAATACTTGTTGCTAATGATGATAGAAAGGTGGTCTCAGAGTCAAGGACTTGAATTCAAATCCTCTTTTAGATACATTCTGGCTCCGTGACTCTATTTAAATCACTCAATCTTACAGTCACCAAAAAACCTCTCTAAGATTATTAATTGCAGAGGAGAATCTGACTGAGGAAAGGAGTTTTCTCACTAGAACTTTGCTACCCAGATGAATTTATGGAGATCTGCTCCCCCCATCTTGAATGAATATTTGCATATTTGCACAACTGCTTGGACTGAATTCAATTTTTTAAAATACCACAAGAATTAATTCAGTCGAACAGCTGTGAGTGGTTTTTTCCCTTATTATTAATACTTTTCTTGTATCAAAGAGCCAATTGGCTTGAAAGGCCTATTTTTGAATTTCACCTTAGCCCTTAGATAGAACTGGTGTGAGTCTACCGCACAGCATGTCCTGCATCCTCAAAAGTACACCAAAGGGAAGTGTTGAACATATTTTCCAGAGAATGTTTTGTCCAAAAAAACTTTGCATAATCTACTTTGGAACATAAAATATGTGATTGTGATACAATATGTTTGAAGAATAAAAAACAAGTAAACAGAGAAGACAATAAAAAAAATTCTTCATTCTAAAGGTCAATCTAAAAATGCCATAAGCTCTCAATGTGGCCCTTCCAAGGCATATTAGGAAATATATCACAGTACAGACAGGAAGAAAAAGAAAACTGTTAAACTCAGTCAGTGGAATGTAAGCCTCTGGAGGAAATGGGCTTAGATTTTCACTTGGTCTTTATGTCTCTTATCACCAAGTATAACACCATGGACCGGGAGGCCTTTTATAACTTCTTGGTTTGGATTGTTAGATTGGTTGCTGAGTTAGACAAAACTCATTCTAATATCGGAGCTGGCTAGGAGTCTTTTGGTTTTTTAACATTTAATCTCAATTTTCTCCATCTTTTTTTTAATTTCCCGATGTAACACATAATAAATAGTGAAAATACAGAAATTTTTAAAAAGGTATAGCTATTCTGACTTTACTAGTGGGCAATCAGCACTCTGAGGGGGAAATGGATGGCTGTCCAATACGAGGGCAGCAAGAGCTCTTGGTCACGGGAGTGGCCAGAATTAATTAAGCTCTCACCCTAGTTTCACCATTCATTACTTTGGCCAAGAGGTTTCACCTCACTCAGCCTCAGCTTCCTCATCTGTAAAATGAGGGGACTGGACATGACCATCTCTCAGCTTTAGATCGGATAGGTCTACTCCAGAGCAACAAGTTGGGATATTAACCACAGTCTTAATAGAGCAATTTTATTTAGTTAGGGTCTGGATATATAATAGCATCAGTGTAGGAACCCACTGGTATCTTCTCTCCAAAAAGGTAAAAACTTTGACTCTCTGAGGAGCAGAAAATTTGAAAGCATGAAGAATCTTAGGATTGTTAGTTGAAAAGGTCTTAAAAACTATCTACTCTGGTTTACAAATGAGGAAATCAAGTCTGATAAAAGCACCTGAACTTCTTGTGTTTGTTGCATTGTTGTTGTTCAGTCTTGATTTTTCATGAAGTCATTTAGGATTTTCTTGGCAAAGATACTGGAGTGTTTTGCTATTTCCTTCTCCATTTCATTTTACAAACAAGGAAACAGAGGCAAAAAGGGTTAAGTGACTTGCCCAGAGTCACAAAGCTAGTAAATGTTAGGGTATCAAAACACACACTCAAAAAAAGACAACAAAGTCAAAGCACCAACATCTAAAGACTCCAAGAAAATTAAGCCTTGGTCTCAGGCTGTGTTAGCGCTCAAAAGAGATTTTGAAAATCAAGTAAGAGAGATAGAAAAAAATTGGGAAAAGAAATGAGAATGAGGCAAGAAAATTATGAAAAAAAGAGTCAACAGCTTGGTAAAGGAGACACACACAAAATATACTGAAGAATTATCATCTTGAAAAGCCAGAATTGATCAAATGGGGAAAAAAAAGAGGCACAAAAGTTCACTAAAAAAAAACCCTTTAAAAAGTAGAATTGGTCAAATGGAAAAGGGGGCACCAAAGTCCACTGAAGAAAATAATTCCTTAAAAATTAAAATTGAGAAAATGGAAGCTAATGACTTTATGAGAAATTAAGGAACAATAAAATCAAATAAAACCAAAAGAATGAAAAAATTGAAGATAATGTGAAACATCTCAGTAAAACAACTGACCTAGAAAATTGATTCTAGGGAGATAATTTTAAAATTATTGGACTACCTGAAATTCATGATTTTAAAAAAGAGCCTAGGCATTGTCCTATACAAAATTATCAAAGAAAATTGCTCTGATATTCTTGAACAAGAGAGTAAAATAGAAATAGGAAGAATCAACTAGTCACCTTCTGAAAGAGATCCCAAAGTAAAAACTGTTAGAAATATTATAGCCAAATCCCATAACTTCTAGTTAAAAGAGAAAATTCTACAAGCCCCTAGAAAGAATGTATTTAAATATTCAGAATAACACAGGATTTAGCAGTTTTAACATTAAAGAAGCAGAGAACTTAGAATATAATATTTCAGAGGGCAAAACAGCTAAGATTACAACCAAGAATCCATCACTCACCCAGCAAAACTGAGTATAATCCTTCAGGGGAAAACATGGATATTCAATAAAACAGTGAATTTTCAAGCATTCTTGATGAAAAAAATAGCTGAATAGAAAATGTGACTTGCAAGTACAAGACTTAAAAGAAGCAAAAAAGGTAAATTGAAAAAAGAAATCATAAGAGACTCAATAAGGTTAAACTGTTTACATTCTTTTTTGGGAAGATGATCATTGCAGCTCCTAAAAACTTTATCATTATTAGGGTAGTTAGGACTGTATATATAGACAGAAGGCACAGGTGTGATTTGATTATGAAAGAATGATATTTAACAAAATGAACTTAAGGGTAAGAATGAAGTGGGAGAAAAAGAAAAGGAGAGGTAGAATGGATAAATTCTCACATAAAAGAGGTATGAAAACACTTTTATAATGGAGTGGAAGTCATATGGGAGATATGTGAGGGAATGAGTGAACCTTATTCTCATCAGAACTGGCTCAAAGAGGAAATAACATACACATTCAATTGGACATGGAAATCTACAGGAAAGTAGAAGAGGAAAGGGATAAGAGAAAAGGTGAGGTGTGATAAAAGAGAGAACAAATTGAAAAATGGGTAGTTACAAGCAAAGCACTTTTGGGGTAAAGGGAGAGAAGATGAACTAAATGAGGTAGGGGGAATAGAAGGAAGGGAAATACAATTAGCAATTGTAACTAAAAATATTTTGAAGTTGTTCTGATAAAGATCGTATTTCTCAAATATATAGAGAACTGAGTCAAATTCATAAAAATAAGAGCCATTCCCCAATTGACAAATGATCAGAAGATATGAACAGCTTTCAGAAGTAATCACAGCTATTAATCATATGAAAAAATATTTATTAGAGAAATGCAAATTAAAACAATTTTGAGATACTACCTCATACTTATTAGATTAGTTAAAAGAAAAGAAAAAGAAAATCACAAATGGTGGAAGGCAAAAGGAAAAAAATGAGATATTAATGCACCCTCAGTGGAGTTGTGAACTGATTCAGCCATTTTTAGAGCAATTTGGAACCATGCCCAAAAGACTATAAAATCATGCATATCGACCTAAGAATACCACCATATAAAAATCTATATAAAAAAGAGATTTTTTTAAAAAAGGAAAAGGATGTATATGTGCAAAAATATTTACAGCAGCTCTTTTCTGGTGGCAAAGAACTGGACATTGAAGGGATGACCATCAATTGGGGATTGGCTGAACTAATTGTGGTATATTATTATGATGGAATACTCAACAGTCAAATCTATCACCCACAAAAGCAGCAAAGAGAGCTTCCAGATGCTATAACAAACCAAAAGAGAAGGGCTTATAAGAAGAAAGATAGCTGTGCTATTTTTTTTTTCTGACAGAAATCTGGAAATATACAATACTAGCACTTTTGTGTAAATACATTGCATTTTGTCCTCTGAAATTTCATTTCCTATCTTGGCTCATTCTGAAGATCATAGAGATTACATGGCTTTGTTCAGTTGTATACATTTCTTCATCTTAAATATAGACATAAACCCCAAAACTTTCATAATTTTATTATTTATTAATTCTCATAGGCTATGGATGGACTTTGACCTTACAAGCACCCTCTTCTAATAAGCAAACTGCTATGGACTTCAATACATTGAGTTTGAATTCACTTGCTATTCAAATATCCAGGAGTGGCAGACCATCACAAACACCTGTAATCCCTGATCCTGGGGAGGCTGAGGCTGATCTGGGCTACGGAGAGATGAGATAATTAGGTATCCCTGCTAAAGTAGGTATTAATATGGTGAGCCTCTGAACATACATATGAAGCGGGGAGAGGAATTGAGGGAAGCAAGACAAATTGGCCAGGTAGGCAAAGAGCAGGTCCAAGCTCCTGTGTGAGACCTGGCTAAATAGTTCTTGATTTTCTACTCTGGGTAAAATGTTCTTTGTTGTTTTTAAGTCATTATTAAATCAGACCTGATTTTTCATAACCCCCATTTAGGGTTTTCTTGGTAAAGACATTGTAGTGGTTTGCCATTTCCTTCTCCAGCTCATTTTACAGATGAGGAAACTGAGGCTGTCAGGGTTAAGTGACATGCCCAGGATCACACAATTAGTAAGGGTCTAAAGCCATATTTTGAACTCAGGAAAGTTAATCTTCCTGACTCCAAGCTCAGAGCTCTCTATACAGTGCACCATCAGTGCCTTGAGTAAGGCAAGGGAAATCTGATTTTATTTTTTAAAAAGCAACAACAATTAATGAGCTTCTTTGATCTGGAGTTCTCCTCAAATCGGTTTGTGTTTTCAGTTCCAATGTTTTAACTAAGGATAGGTAATAAATAATATCTGGGCAACATTAAATGATAATATGAAAAACAGTGTGGTGTGTTGAAAAGAGTGCTAGATTTATCAAACATGGTTCTGCCATATACTGACGGTGTTATCTTGGGCAAATCACTTCTGAGTCTAAGTTTCCTTATCTCTAAAATAAAAGATTATGAATAAAGTTACCTCTGAGGTCTATTCTAGCTCTAAATCTAAGATCCTATAATATGGTCATGGATAGATTATAGTATTTAATGGCTCTTTGTTGCTCTCCCTCCCCTTTAACCCTGAGAGGAAGAGAAAATTCTCAAAATGGTAGTAAGGGGCGTTTGTTTCTTAAAAATTACAATTATTCTCCTCCATTATACTATATTATAGGAATTCTTGTTTTATCCCATAATTTAAATTTTTAAAAAGAATTGAAGTCTGCTTTTCAGAAACATAAAAGCAGCTTAAGACCCAACTAATCTTAATGAGGAAAAGAGTCTTAAGTCTTATTTTAAAAATCTTTTTTTTTTTGTCTCAGCTCCAATTGTTATTCTTTTTTTATTCAGGTGTTTTCTTTTTCCTGCCCTGGAGTAAATGTTTCATCCAAAAGTTAAAATTTGATTAGAAGAGTTCCAAAAACACTCACCAAAAAAACAATAAAATAAAACCCTGTGGTAATCTTTGCTCCTTTTTAACCTGCAGGGAAAAAAGCTCTTGCCTTGGTACAGAAAATGTGTTCACACACCATCCGTAATGTTGGCTGATTTCCATATAACCTAATATGGCTAAGAAAATGTTTGACTGCAGCCGAGCAAGGACTGCCAAACTTGACAGCTTTTTAGTGAGGAGAATGCCACAGAGCCCTCTGTTTAGACTCAATGTAATTTCAGCTCAGATGCAGCGATTATCCATTCACATCAACTAAGCCATAATTGTACTTCTGTAATGAAAACCAGATACCTGCCCCTCTTGCCCACTGACAAGGAAGATGAATAAATATCAGCCACCAAAAAAGGTTCTTGGAGTTTGTCTACTGAATGTGTTGTCCTTCTTGGGATATAGAAGTGACTGGGATAGTCCGAGTCCAGATGCTCTCAAGAAAGTGTACTGCTTTGCAAAATAGTTCTCTTTCTCAGTGGAGGAAGAGCAGAAGGAAAGGACTTTTGGATTCTGGCACTTTTAACTCCCACTCCTCAACCCCCAGGAAAATGTAAGCTTGTGGAGAGCAAGCAGATGTCTGATTATCTTTAGACCAGATCTTTGCTTTTCCGAATGTATAATTTTTGTCTGCATCTCTAGCAACTAGCCTGGAGTTTACCAATGATCTTTTTTTTTAATGAGTTGAGAAGAGGAGACTGGTCTATGATTCATCAATTTAAACAATTCATGGCATAGAAACTCCTTCTACCCACATGGATTAGGCAAGGCATCTTGGAAATGAAGACCTGTATCACTCAGATTATGGGAGTCAGAGATAGAAACCTTCTGACTGCAAAGCTGGCTCTCTATTATATCTGACTGCCTATCACCTTGAGCATGGGAAGCACTTAATAAATGTTAAATTTTCAATCCAGTCTCATCTTCACTATCAGTTCTTTGATTCTCCAGTTTCTGATAGTGACCAATCACCATTCCCTGGGCATCCAGACTCAAAAGCTCAGCCATAGGACAAAGACACAGAGTTAGAAGAGTCCTCAAAAAAATATCTAATTATTGGATCATAGAGATAGAGCTGCAAACAATCTCTATGATGCATCTAGTTCAGTTCTCTGATTTGCAAGTAGATAGAGCAGTGGATAGAGCATCAGGCTGGGAGTCAGAAAGACCTAAATTCAAATGCACCCTTTTTTACTTCTTAGTTGTGTGACCCTGGGCATATCACTTCACCCTGTTTGCCTCAATTTCCTCATCTGTAAAATGTTCTGGAGAAGTTAAAAGCAAACCACTATAGTATTTCTGCTAAGAAAAACTCAAATGGGATTATGAAGAGCCCAGCATAACTGAACAACCACAACACTGTGCTAAGGACTTTATATATATTATCTCATTTGATTTCTTAACAGCCCTAGAAAGTAGGTGCTATTATGATCCAATTTTTTTACAGATGAGAAAACTGAGACAAACAGCATTTAAATGACTTTTCTAGTATCATCTTGAATGGACACAAATCCCTCCCACTAGACTCTAAGAACTCTTACTAAACAGGGACTGTTTTTTTTTGTTTCGTTATATTCTTTTTTTCCCTTTCCTTTGTAACCTCAGCATGTAGCATCATACTCCTAATCAATCCATCAATAAGTTTATGAGCCATGATCTAGGCTAGAAGCTGGGGACACAAAGTCTATGGGGAGTGCCCTAATATGTAAAAAATGAGGAGATTTTATGAGATCAGTTCTGGGATCATTAGCTTTACAACCTTCACTTTCCCCTTTATATAATCAAGTACTTGTTTCACTTCATGATATCGCCTTATAAAGATCTAAGAGTTTTGTCCTGAAATTCACTATATTTTGTTTGAGAATGCCTTCATAATTTTTCTGGGAACATGTTTATTATTCCTTTTTAAAAAATAAACATGCCTTATTTCTCTTTCTTCTCCAATCTATTCTCCATGCAGCCATCAAAATTAGGTTCTTGTGTATGTATACATATACATACACACACACACACACACATACATATATGTTCCTGTATATATCACTTCTCTGTTTGATAAATTTCAGTGGCTCCCTAACATATCTGGGATCATATATAAAATTTCTCTGTTGAGCAATTAAACCTTTTGCAATCTAGCTCCAACCTCCTTTCTAGCTCATCCCTTCACTACTCTACAATCCAATCAAACTGGCTTTTTAGCCCTTCTTTTGACAATTCCCATCTCTATACATTTAATCCCTCCAGGCTTCAACATATTCCTTCCTTTACCTTAAAACTCACCTCAAACACTTTCTCCTACATGATGCCTTTCTTGATATCTGTTACCATTTCTTCTTCCTAAAATTACCTTGTACTTACGTATTTATTTATTTGTTCATTCATCCATTCATTGATTCCGAGGCAGCATGAAGTGGTAGATAGATCCATCCTCAAAGCTGTTCATTAGTTCAGTTTGTCCTAACCCTGTGGACCATGTCATGCCCATACCATCCATGGAGTTTTCTTGGCAAAGATACTGGAGATAACCTCCAGTAGATTAAGGCAGACTTTAAGATCACACAGCTAATTTGCTTCCATGGCTGGATTTGAATTTGAATCTTCCTTCCTCCAATTCTCCAGCTGCATGGTATCTAGCACAAAGATGCTTAATAAATGCTTGCTTACTTGTGCTAACCACCGTCCTATTTGAATTATGGTTCATACAATAGCAGTTCCATGGAAATAACCAAGGACAGATTTAATTCAAATAGGAAAGTGGGCAGGAAACATTTTTGTCTTTTTGTGACATTATGAGATAGGCTTTTTTGCCTAATGGAATTAAAAGGGAAACTCGGGCATTTTTGTGCAATAAAGTAGTGAAATAAAGTAGTGCAATAAAGTATGGAAAACAGTTGGACAGAAACCGAGGGTTTCAAAGATATTGGCCAAGAACAATAGGCATTTGAGTATTCCCCAAGGTTTTTTTAGAAGAGAAAGCAAGATCACATCAAATCTATCAGTAGTTGATTTGGTTTTGTATTTCTATAATTATGGTCCTCAAAAACTGGTAGTGGTGAATTTCTCTACATTTAATGACATATGGTGGAATCCTTCATTAAAATCTTTAAGGAAGGGATAGTCAGTGCAATGGATAGAGCACTGAAGTCAGGAGGATTTTAGTTCAAATCCAGTTTTAGATACTTATTACTTATTTATTATGTTATTACTTATTATGTGACCCTAGATAAGTAACAACTCAAATTATTCCCTTCATCTCCAAAATTTAATAAATTCTTTAAGAAAGCTTATAAGTTATAACCAATGGTTATAATATTGTAGAACCATAACCCAGGGCTCCTAACGCTCAGCCTAGTGACATTTCCATTGAGGCATAATTAACTTTCTTGAAAGTAATATTTTTTGGAAGAATATCTAGTAGAGGTATCTAAGGAGGAGTGATATCCAAAAAGTAAGACAAATTATAAGTGAAGAACTATTTTACAACACTTCAAGGGGGAAAAAGTCAATAAGGCCTGAAAGTTGATACCAGCAGGAATGGAAAAGAAGGATAATATCTAAGAAGTATGACTTGAAAATACTAACATTGATGCAGGTTTCCTGCTCTTGTCAGAAAAATGGTAGAACACAGGTGCTGAAGGAATCAAATAGACATCGCCACTAGAATGCTAAATTCTACTTTGTTACAAAGAAGGATTCTCTGAGGTGAGATGAAGAAAAGGGGAGAAATGATAGAAATATAAAAATTTTTAAACATTCAAAATCCCCCCCTTTATAAAAGATAGTATATGAGGGACAACCTGGTAACAAATTGTCTTTACTTTTCACATAAATTTGTATAGGGTGCCTTTCTTTAGATTGCTAAGTTTGGCCTCTGGGAACTGGAATGAATATTGATGATTAAACTCTTGGAGGCCTAAAACTATGGAAACAGCCAATGCACTGAATAATTTTCCACTGTAATTATAAAATGACATTTGGCTATTGTGTCATTAGAGATATTTATATTAATTACATAATTGTGAAAATTGCCCAAACTAACAACCAATTCCAAATGACAACACTAAAAGATAAATCCATAATTTACTTAAAGAAAATCTAGGTAATAAAAATTTCCCCCAAATGAAAAATTTAGACCCTAATAATGTACATAGCTAAAGATAAAAATAATATTGTCACTCCTCTTATTCTAATATTTTGACATTTCACAATCATACTGCTCAAAAGCTAAAAATCATACATTTAAATCTTTGTTATTTTTCAGATTACCTCTAATACATCCAAAAATATTTTCTGCCTGTGATTCAGGAATTGTTATAATCACTTCTTCAATATATTACCAATACTTTAATTAGATTTTTAAAAACTTGAATAATCCTGTTCTGCTAGCTATTGAAATTTTTTTTGGAATGGGGACTAACAATTAGTAGAGACATAATAAATATAGACTTTCAAAGATCATTTGATGAATTACCACTTTAAATATGGAGAAAAACAACACATGATGAAATGACAATGAGATTGTGTGTATGGTGGGTGTTGCTATTTTATTGTGAATAATCTGCTTAAATACTGGAAACAAAGCTTAGGGGAAAAGTGACATTTTCTAGATGGACACATACTAATGTGAAACCATTCTTATCTTTTCTCTATTCACTCCTTTCCACTAAGGAATTGATATTACAAAGCTTAGCATTTTTAGTAAAATGATTTGGAAGATGGAGGATAATACAAAATCTTCAAAAGTTCCAACAATGAGGTTATATGAGGTAATAACAATGAGAATAGGGTAATACATTTAGGGGAAAATAATTCAAACTCTATTAACTGAATGAATGCCTGTGGGTTACCTTATAAACCAGAAAGTCAAGACCTGGAAATCACTGAGGTCTCATCTTTAAAGATATCAGCCCAATGCATTCTTAGGGTCAAAATGCCAGAAAGATAGCAGAATACAAAATATTATCAATAAAATATTAGCAATAAAACAGAAATCATACTCTTTCTCTCTCTTTTTTTTAAATATAGAATAGCTACACTTAGAATTCTAAATGCATTTTTAGTTTTCCCTATTGAAGAAAAAAATAGAGTAGGGCCATAGAAGAGGAATCCAAATAATCCAGGGGTTGGACATGTATACTTATATATGTACATATTATTTCATCTGTTAGAAAACGAACTTCTTGAGGCAGGGACATTAATTTTTTTTTCTTTGTATCCACCGTGCCAGCATAGAGACTGGCACATAGTAGGTGGCTAATTAATTGCTGATTGATTAGAGAGGCTTTGGCATGAACATAAACTAAAAGTGCTCTATCATTCTGAAGGTCTAAGGCTGAGAGAGGTAACCATGAAAAGAACTTGGTGAAGGTGAATATCAGCTGTTTCAGCATTGCCAAATCCTGGAATGTTTTTAGAGGTGGGGAACCTTTTTCTCTACCAAAGGCAATTTTGATTATATATATATATATATATATATATATATATACACACATATATATATATACACATATATATATAGGATGTAGTACATATATTGCATATTTTATATATATAGGGTATAGTACATATATTGGATATAATATATATTTGAACTCACACAGTGGGAGACTGTTGTATTTAATTTTCAACTCATCTTTGCCTATGGTTGCCTTGGCAAATGATTTCATACTGTTCTTTCTTCTTGTTTATATGATACTTTTGAATCTTGAATGAGATATTTCAGAACAAATAATATAAATGTATATATATATATATGTGCTATGTATTGTTCTGGGTGCTAGGAATAATATAAAGAAAGAAACTCTCAATACTTTCAATGACCTAACATTCTGATGAGAAGACAATAAGGACTTATATAAAGAGTAAAAAGAATAAATACAAATAAACTGAAGACAATTAAATATAAGGTCAGTAGGGAAGGATGGCACTAGCATTTGGTTGGGAGGTATGAAAGGCATTGATAAGCCATAGATCCACTTCTGATGAATCAAGTCAACCAATGCCAGGGACAAAATAGTGGGACTACAAAGAAAGACAAAAATCAAGAGAAATATTCCTTGCTCACAAGAAGCTGCCAACCTTCTGAGACAAAACAACATATAAACTACCAAATAGATCCCAGATATAAATGGGATAGACTGGCAAAGGAGATCAGGGAAGTCATCTTGAAGGAGATAGAGTTTTAGCTGAGATCTGGGACTCTCAGAGTAAGGTGCAAGAAGACTGGAAAGGTAGAATTGGGTCAAGTTATGAAGAGATGTAAAAGTCAAATAGAGGGTGTTGTAGTTAACTTCAGAGATGACAGGGAGCCATTGAAATTAATTGAGTAAGAGGGGTGATGAGTGAAGGACAGATTGTAGAGTCATCATGACAGATGTGCACATTTAATCTTCTATTTTCCTTTAATTTTTTAAAAAAATAATAACTGTGGGAGTTCCACTTTTATATTGTCAGAAAATTACTTATAATCATACAAGACTTATTGGCCACATAACCATGGAAATCTATGTCTTGACCCCATGGCTTTTTGGATAAGAAGACACTGCCCTATCTGGTTTCCCAAAATGTCCTTCCTTTGCCTCTCTATAATAACTTCTAGCAGTTACTAGTTTCAGGGGTAGGTAGGTGGTGCAGTGGATAGTGCACTGGGCCTGAAGACTAATTTTCCTGAGTTCAAATTTGGTCTCAGACCCTTACTAGCTGTGTGAGTCTAGGGAAGTCCCTGTTTGCCTCAGTTTCCTCATCTGCAAAATGAAGTGGGAAAAAAAATGGCAAAATATTTCAATATCTTTGTAAAGAAAACCCCATATAGAATCATGAAAAATTAGGCACTACTAAGATAATTAAACAATTAAAAGCAATTGCTTAGACTTTAACCTGATCCATTTGATGATTTGCGTCCATGTACTACCTTTTGCCTTTGACTTATTGGTTTGTTTGAATTAATTCACTATTAATTAAATTCACTAGCTATAATGGCTAATTCTATTGTTTTGATGATGAAGTTTAGTTGTGTATCCTGTTGCCTTGATTGCTACCTAAATTTCTAGAACATATAAGGCTCTGGGATTCATCCTGAGATATCATCCTCCCAGTTCAAGGTGCTTCTAGGTTCTAGGTCTCACAAAACAAAAAAGAATACTTGGTACCTATAGTAAATAATGGCAAACACTTTAATCTACTAACGATGCAAGATATAGAGTCTCATAAATCATTCTTAGCATCATAGATTTAGGATTGGAAGAGGTTCCTTGAGCAAACTAAGACCTGGAATAGTTTAAAAATGACTTGCCAAGGTCACAAAGGTAATAAGAGGCAGATCCAGAATCAAACCCACATTCTCTACCCCCAATGCCATACTCTATTGCACCATGGTGCCTTCACCATATTTACCACTCCAGATGCAGTTGGCTTTTAAGCTAGCAAATAAAAGAAAGAAAACAATAAAAATTTGATTGAGAACCAGTTATTTCAGTGGCCATTGAAGATTGGGATATAATAATTGACTACTGTTGAGTTTTCCAACTGAAAGAATATTGAAAGAACATTTTAATGGCAAGTTGCCATCCCCCCATCCAAATTGTAATATGTAAGTACTAAAGATTATTCCTTCTTGATTAAGATTCTTGACAGTGAAAGTATAAACGAGTTTTAAAGCCTAGGAAATGGCTTATGAATTAAGAAATCATGATTGAGCTTAACTGGTCTCTAATCTTGCACTCTCATGACATCTAAATTGTTTTGTTATTCTTAATGGGCCAAATCCTTCTTCTGGTAATGTTCTGGGGATTCTATTTTTTGTGGGAATTTTAAAATCACAGAGTATTTGCTTTATATGTTCCATTTGCATAGGGGCTAAAGTGGATTAAAATATCTTTTTCCTTCTTTGGCTAATGGTTATTTGATATCATGACACTGGTGGTTCAAAGAGGCCAATCTCATCCTAGGAAAGAAAACCAGACAGAGTTAAAAGAAGAAAAAATTCCCTCCCCCACCCTCAAAAAACGAAAAAAGATTAAGCTAAGTATCTTTGAAAAAAATGAAATATTTTTCAGAGAGAGACATCAAAGGCTAGATATTTCAGAGAGTTTATTTTGAGAAGCTTCAGTCAAAACAATTTGGGAACGATGAGATGAGTCATTTTAAAAAGAAATGTAACTTTGTCTATTCCTGCTGCATTTTTGGTTTGGTGGGAGACATCTTTATTCCACAGGATTTTAAAAGCATGTTTAAGATTCCATAGGTTTACCATTACATCACTAATGGTTTCTAATGAGATCCAGGCAATGGTAAGAGAGAGGAAAGAACAATCCAAAGGGGCCTACATGGTACCACATATTCACATAAAAAATGAAACATACTGGGTGTTTCTCCACACCATGCCCACCATGTGGTTAAAGAGTGATAAGTTATTCAGCTGTTTGGGCACATGCAGACAATATTTAACTGGTGGGAAACATTCATATGATTGGCTGAGTTTTTTACTTTTCATCTACATGTTGGGGATCATATAGACTTGGTCAAGTGAACAATTGTTGACTTAATCAGATTTGGGCCCTTAAAAATAATATTTTTTTCAATAATGCTTTAGGATTCTGATTTATCTGGGTAATAGCATTTTTCCTCACAGAGGAAAAATAAGCTCAATTTTGGAGATAATATCTTGAAAGAAGGAGAATCAATAAATGGTAGACATTTATATAATAAATGTTCTAGCAACCCAGGGAAGTTGGGCTAGGCAGAATATGATAAGAATTGATTCTTTCTCATTGTAATGGTCAATTAACAATGAGCAAAAGGCCTTTTCTGATACTGTCTTGGTTGCACAGAATTTCATGGCATTGTTGGTAAGGATAATGATTGAAATAAAGTTCATTGTCTTATTCATTTTGATCAGTGGATTTAAGAATTATATGATCACAGAAATACTCAACTATGACTTCAGGAAAACATTAAGTACTATGAGACTTGGGAAATTGTACTATTTAGGTTCTTTAAAAAGTAGTTATTAATGGTTTGAAGTAATAGGATCAGAGATTTTGAAAAGTGGAAGGAAACTTAGAAGTAATCTAATTCAACTCCTTCATTTTATCATTCAGAGAACAGACCCAGAGAGGGATACTGATTGGATAGGAATGGTGAGAGTGAAGAGATTGAAGATGACACTTAAGACTTCAATCCTGAGTGATTGGGAGGATAGTGGATAATAGGGGATGTAATATGGGAGTTAGTAGAGGGAAGGGTTTATGAGGAAAAGATTTATTATTATTTCTGGTGAGATTTAGCATGCATATATGGTTTTGGAGGGCCCAAATATATTATTGGGGTAGTTAGGTGATGCAGTGGATAGAGCACCTGTATTACAAGATGAGGAAGTCTTATCTTCCCGAGTGCAAATTCAGTCTTAGTCATTTACTAGTTGTCACCTAGCCTGCTTTTACTCAGTTTCCTCATCTGTAAAATGAGCTGAAAAAGGAAAATAGCAAACCACTCCTGTATCTTTGCCGAGAAAACCCCAAATGAGGAGTTGAATACAACTGAAATGGCTCAATAAAAACTGTGTTGTGAAGATTGAATGAGATAAGGCATTTAATATACTTTGTAAGTATCAAAATAATATTAAAATGACATTTAAAATTTTCTCAAGAAAATTTTAATATAATTTCACCTCATTCTAAGAAGAAAGTGTTATATGAATACAATCTCTTATTAGTAGTAATAGAATTAGTGGTATTTGATTTTGATCCACATCTCTTATTTCTTTGGGGTAGAACTCTAGGAGTAGGAAATCCCTCTACTGATACAGATTGGCAATTGAGTCTTAGAATGTTGCCAAAATCAAAGGGTATGCACAGTTTGATAACTAAAAAAAAAAAAAAGAATGTTGCCAAAAGCATTAAAAAATCAAGTAACTTATCCAAGGTCACACAGTAATGGCATCAAAGGCAGGACTTTAATTAAGGTCATCTTGACTCCAATATAATAAGAATAAGTAGCCCATGAAAGTCACTATCTTCTAGTAGTAAGATGAATTTTGAATTTTTTATCCTATTAATTTTGTTTATATCAGGTCAAATAATAGATGCAATTAATTTTTTTTGGAGAGGCAATTGGGGTTAAGTGACTTGCCCAGCATCATATACAGTTAGTAAGTGTTAAATGTCTGAGGCTGGATTTGAACTCAGGTTTTCCTGGCATTGCACTATCCAGCTGCCCTTGATGTAACTAATTTTAAAGGGCAATTAACAAGTTTCTTTGGTGCTGAGTGGATATAGCCTGTGTGTTGGGTTTTTTATATTTTAACATAGATGACATTTCTTATAAATTTGGTGACACATTTTGTTATGCAAATGTATAGTTTAAAAAAATTTTTGTAGTGATTTTCTGGGTGGTGAGTGGGGGAAGATGGGAGGGGAAGAATGTTGGCCAAATGAAAAATTCTAAAATGCAGCATTTCTAATATTGTTACAAAAATAAATCTTAAATATTCTAAGCAACATGGATGGGCATCAAAGACTGCATATGGTTGACTAAGGTTTGTTAATGGCTGTTCCTATTGTTGGGGGAAATGAGGAGAAGGAAAAAACAGGGAAGAAAAGGGAGTGAAACCTCTGCTTTATATGGATTTTTCAGACTATTATAAACTGTCATCTGACATGGGTCAGGTAGATGAATAGAAAGTCTGGTACAATCAGGAGGGCTCATCTTCCTGAATTCAAACCTAGCTCTAGACACTTAGTAGCTGTATGATTCTGAACAATTGCCTCAATTTCCTCATTTGTAAAATGAGCTGGAGAAGGAAATGGCAAAACACTCCAGTAACTTTGCCAAGAAAATCCCAAATAGAATCATAAAGAGTAGAATACAATTGAAATTACTGAAGAACAGAACATCACCTGACATGTTTTTATAGCTTTAACCTCAAGAAGGATTTATTTCTAGTTAGGATTTTTCCCTTTCAATTCATATTCCCCTCCAGGAGATAATGGAAAAACATCAGAATTATATAATCTGTCCATTACAAGTCCTGACATTCAAAAGAATTATGTATCTCTACATGATCTTGCCTAGATTTACAATCATGAACTCTAAACCTGTGAATTTCCAAGTTTTTAAATATGCACTAGTGCTTTAAAGTTTGCAAAGCTCTTTTAAAATAGATCATTTTGTCCAGACAACAACCTAGGGAGAAGGACACCAGACTTATCTTCATTTTTATAGATGAAGGAACTGAATCAGAAAGAGATTAGGTGATTTTCATGGGGTCATACAGCTAATAAATATCTGAGGTTAACTTGAACTTGGTCTTCTTGACTCCAGGTCTACTGTTCTATGTATAGAGCTGTTCAAATAAATGTAGTGTCCCAAAAGTCTTAAGCAAGTTTACTACATTAAGAAATCTGGGACATATTATATAACATATATGGAGGAGAAAATGGCAAAACCCTTCTAGCATCTTTGCCAAGAAAATCCCATGGACAGTGTTAACAGTATTAACATCCTAAAATACCAAACAACAACAACATATAACATATAGTAATGTGATATGTATAAATATAATGAATTAAAAACTTAAGTAAATTTTAAATGATATACATATATATTTAGAACTACTTTTAAAAGTTAACAATTCTCAAGATAGATTTCTTCTCGGATTACTAATTATTTTTTTCTTTCTTAGATTTATGGGTTTATTTTTTCTTTCAATTTTAATTCTACTTGATTTTCAATTTTTTTTTCATTCAATGACTTCACTCTAAAATTTCAATTCATTAAATATTTGTTTTGTTTTTTTTTCATTTTAATGAAAATACCTTAACCTGGCTGCATCTCCACTTGTCAGCCAGCTCTAGCAGCTATTCCTATTCTATTTTAAGGAACTCTTTCTTAACTTTTTTACAATTTCCCTCTAGCCTAGTGCCTGCAACAATTTTTAGCAATTCTTGCTGATATTCATTGTCCATCCAAAGGCCAAAAAGAAAGAAAGAAAACATTTTCTGCATCTAAAGATAAGAATGAGAAGGAATACAGAGAGAAAAAATACACATGCACTCATTTTCAGGCAGTCCCATGTCTGTTGCTGACTAGTATTCTACATTTATATTTTTTCTCTCTGTGAAGACTTTTCTTTCCCTTGTGTAATCTAGAGATTACACAATACCAGGCTTATTATCAAGCTTTCCCGGATTTACCATAATTAGGGACAAGCTTCTTTTAAGAACAGCCTCAGAAAGAGAAAGTTGAAAATATCAATGCAGCCCAACAGATAAATAGAAAATGTATGAATTGCTTCTCTTTCTGATGGGTCCTAGGAAGAATTCTGTTGAAACTGGAAGGATCCTTGGAGAACATTTGGTCCATTAGTGCCAAAGTCAAATAGAAATGGGGTCACAAATCTGTGCATAATGATCCCTGTGGGTAGATATCAACTTACTTTAAAAATGTAATATCAGCTATAGTTTCATGATGTTTTTATTTATTTTGTTAAATATTTTCCAATTATGTTTTCAATATCGTGGGTCCCATGATGCCTATAGGCCACATGTCTGACACGTTTGGTCTAATCCAACCCCCTTATTCTATTGATCAGGAATTTATGGCCCATAAGGGAAAAGTAACTTATCCAAAGTCACACAGAAAATAACAGAGCTAGGATTTAAACTCAGTTTTCCTCAGTGTAAATTCAAGCTCTTTCTCCTACAATAATATCAAGAGATATATGAATTAACACTATTAATTAATAAAGCTTTGACTCTAATATTTTTGTAATATTTTGTAATGTTTTTGTTCTTAGGTCATTCCATTCAAATTCTCTACAGGAAAGTAAATTCTCCAATTTCATTTGCCGCAGTTTAATAAGTATTCATTAAGACTCTATAATATAATAAATAAGGATAAAAATAAAAAATAAGGAACAACTTAATTGGAGGGATATTCAATGCTCATGGCTAGGTTGAGCCAATATAATAAAAATGACAACTATCAAAAATTAACTTAAAGATTTGGTGCTATATCAAGCCAATTACCAAATGAATATTTTACAAAGCTGGAAAAATATTAACAAAGTCCATTTGAAGGAGCAAATAAATCTAAACAATTAAGGGAAATAGTGGATAAAAAATTAGGGATAAAGGGGAAATGATACTTTCAAATAATTATCAAAATTATTTTAAAATAAAAAAGTAGATCAGTGAAACAGATCAGACAAGAGTCAGAAATCATTGAATTCAATAATACAGTATCTAACAATACAAACTATTAACAACAACATGATATATATATGTATGTATATATATATATGTATATATATACATATATATATATATATATATATATACATATATATACATATATTTTTGCTGAGACAGTTGGGGTTAAGTGACTTGCACACAGCTAGGAAGTATTGTCTGTGATTGTATTTGAACTCAAGTGGTCCTGACTTCAGGGCTGGTTCTCTATCCACTGTGCCATCTAGATGTCTCAACAACATGAATTCTTAAGAGGAAATTTTTAATAAGAAGAAAAATCAGATTAGTGATGAGATTATACCTAGAAAACTGATAAAAAAAATTTTTTTTTAAAAAGGATAGTCAATGTCCCTGAGTTGTGGAAAGACAGATACACCAACATATTGTTGATGGAACTTCAAATTGGTCCAACCATTCTGGAAATATAGAACATGTAATATAGAATATGTAAACAGAATGAATATGATTCCAAGACCTTTTCACCCAGAAATGTGATTGCTAGGCATCTATCCCAATATAATTGGTAACAAAAATAAAGACCCATGAACACCAAAATATTTATAGTGCTATTTTTTTTGGTATCAGCAAAGAACTGGAAAAAAGTCTAAACAAATTATGGAATATCACTATGTTGTAGGAAATAATGAATATAATGACTATGGAAAAATACATGATAACTATAGAGAAATATATGAACTATATGAATCTATGAACTGATCAACAAAATAATATAAGCAGAAACAAAAAAAACAAAATGCACAATCTTCAATCATGTAAATGAACAACAGAAACAACAAAATGAATGCTATGAAATTATAACCTTGGCCTCAGAGAAGAACTATGAAATGACACCTTTTTTTGGTTCTTTCCAGAGATAGGATATATTGTATGTTACATCAAACCTCTCTATATATTGCTTACTTTTGTTGATTTTTTTTTTACTTTTCATTGTTTAATTTTAACATTTTGCAGATATTACATGTCCAAACTATAGTCCAAACATATAGTCTATATGTGTGTATGTATATGTATATATATATCATGTTGTTGTTAATTGTATTGTTAGATACTGTATTATTGAGTTCAATGATTTCTGACTCTTGTCTGATATAGTATATATAGTACATGGATGTAATGTAAACAAAAGATTTCAATAAAAATGGAGTTTTTAAGTGTATTATGTTCAAGTGGGGCCACTAGTTGGCTAAATGGAGAGGACACTGGGTCTGGAATTAGGAAGACCTGAAATTCAAATCTTGTCTCATCTGTGGTCAACTAACTTAACCTTGTTTGCCTTGGTTTTCTCATATGTAAAATGAATAAGAAAAGGAAATGGCAAACCCATCTGGTTTCTTTGCCAAGAAAGCCCCACATGGACTCAAGAAGAGTCAGTCATGACAAAAATGATTGAATAAGAACTGTGTTCAAGGCATTATAATAGGTGCTGGAAATAACAAGGCAAGAAGTGGGAGAGAACAGGAAATAGTTCTTGCCTTTAAGGTGCTTATTTCCAAAAGGACATAACATGTGTAAACAAGAAATAAATACTAGATAATTTGGACACATAGAGACCACTCAATGATTGGGGGATTGTAGAAAACTTTCTATAAGTGGGTACACCTGAACAGAACCTTGAAGGAAGCTAAGTATTCTAAAAGATAGAGTTGAGGAACTCAACGTTGAACAGTTAGGATAGAAGGGAATTTATGTCCATATATTCCAAGATTAGTTAAGTAAATTCCTCTGCTTTTTCAGCTAAAGTTTTTCAGTAAATAGCTTTTTCAGAGATTTATAGAACATCAGAATGAGAAAGAGGTTAGAAGTCATTTAATTCAGTCTCCCAGCCCTTGAGAGTTAGAATGTGAGATCTTTGAGACTATTTTATTGTAGTCTTTGTATCCCTACACAGCACAGTCTCTAGTAAACCTTAAGTACTTAATAAATGCTTGTTGATTTGAATTAAGTTGAGTTAAATTAAGTATCCCAAGCTTACCCATCAAATGAGTGACTGAGCCAGGATTAAAACTTTATCTTCTAACTCAAAGGCCAACAATTTTTCTTCCCTAGAATTTCTTTAATGCAATACAGATGTGTTAGCCATTTATGGCTGTTGCTACATGGTGCCATGTAACTGTTTTGACTATTTTTCTAACTAGTCTATCAGTTTTTGTGGCTTCATGTAATATAGTCTACAACTCATTCTAAGGTATTCATTTCACTGTCCAGATGTTATAAGGTTAGCCTTGTTTTAAGAACTTAAAACAAGGAAAATATTAATATATTTCTTTATAAACGACCATTTGCTGCAATTTCTTCCCATCCCCAAAGGGGAAAATATGACTGGTATTGCTGGCATAGCAAATAGCTTCCTTTTCTATTAAGTAATTCTTGAAATTAAATCTCTAAGGCTACCACTCTAATTTTGGATCAAAATTAAAACACAAAGGAAGAAGAGAATCTCATCATACCCAAGTGTTTGTTGTAGACAAGTGACATCATATAGATCCAATAGTATATAATATAATCTATATTTCATTGAACAAAACATTCCCTAAACTGTTTCATATTTTTCACAATGTTGTATGGTTAAGGTCAATTTTTTTCCAATCCTTTTAAAAAATAAGCGTGATTGTTACTTCTTGTTTTTACACCATTGCAATTTGCTTTTTAACCTACCCCCACCTCATTAAAACTCTTCTTCTCACACACAAAAAATTTTAAGCACATTAAACTTATACATTAACTCTGCATAACAAAATATGCCATATTCTGCATCTATAGTTCCCCACCCTCTCTAATGAAAGAAAGGAATTCATCCAATCTTACACAGAATTTTCCATAATCTTTAGAAACCACAAAATTCAATTTGTTCTATAATATTTATTCAGTCCACATTTAATTCCAGCTTTATCCCATTTAACCATCTTCACTTTCAATTGATACCTATTTCAACTGAGTAGAATACAAGAAATTACCCTTAATGTATAAAAGCAGTTGTCTGCCTAGGATTAGCAAGCAGCAAAATGATTTCAAGGGCCATTCCAACCATAACTCCCAGGCCAAATCAATCAGCTACGGTCTCTCTTCTTGATTCATCAGACTCATTCTAATCTGTTCTTCCAAATGTAGACAGACCACCCTGAGCACTTTAACTAAAAGTTACATTCAGAACATTTCTCAGAAGTTTCCTATTGCTACACACAGAGATATGATTCAGGATTTTCTTCACATGTTCCAAGTTCCCAGGAATAAAGAAAATTAATTAAGAGTGAAGAAAGGAGAGAGACCATATATATTAATTTTATTCTAAGATCACTGTCTGACATTCATCAAACCTGCTATTTAATTTTCTTTCTGCCTTGCCTTGAACTTTTTCATGCTCTGAATATGTAGATCAGCATTTAATTTCATGTTTGTCTTAATCCATTCTTTGATGACATCTTTTCTCTATGAAGTCATTACAAGGATCTTACATTGCTCTTTAAGATGACTTTGTAATCGCTAATTTAACTTTCTGAAGCTATAGAATCAGCTTTCCAATGACTTTTGGCCTAGATTAAAGATAGGAGGCCCTCACTAAACCATGAGGAAGTATCATCTGTGTTGGTCATACTGATATTATCATGTTGATTTTGTGACAAACATGATAATAGCAATGCTTTTCTATAAAGTGTCATTCAGAGGGTGGACAGATTCTTTTTCTATCTAGGGTTGCAGTTGTAGACACTACTCCTAATTATTGTAGATACTTACCCTAATTCTTACTTCCTTTTCTTTTTGCAGAGACAAAAAGAATTTGAGGGGAAGAGAAGAAGGAAGGGAGGAAGGAAGGAAAGAAGAAAGGAAGGAAGGAAGGAAGGAAGGAAGGAAGGAAGGAAGGAAGGAAGGAAGGAAGGAAAGAAGAAAGGAAGGAAGGAAGGAAGGAAGGAAGGAAGAGGAGGAGGAGTATGGAAAGAAAAAGGGAAGGAGGGAAGAAAGGAGGGAAGGAAAAAAGGAAGGAAAAGAAGGGAAGGGAAAGAACAGATGGCTGCTAAAGATTTGTTCTGAGAATTTGATATTGGTCTTAGATAAAAGATGGCTTGGTTTTTTGGGTTTTCTTCAGAGTTTGAACGTGACTAAATACCACTAGTGTACAATCCCTCTCTTGTCCTTGAAGTTTTCCATTACAAATAAACAAAAATTTTGGCATGTGGAGTCATAGCCACTTAGTTGACTACTTGTTTTAAATCCTGGATGGGTGACATGTACACCAACTCCACATTATATCCATTTGCTTCTTCGAGCACAATTCTCATTTGGCCTGTTACTGTGGTGACCCACAGAAGCTACTGGCATCATGGTATGTCATTGAGTTACATTTTCCAAAGTGGAATGTTAATAGTTAGATTCTCTGGGCAGAGAAACACAACCCTTTGGATTCAGCCTAAAAATAATTTTGGCTCTGAAAGAGAAAATCTCATTAGCTGGTTCTTCACTACAAAAACTGGAGTTGATCTGTATGATGACACAAGTGACCTTCCTTTGAAGTGGACCATACCTACATTTGATAGAAATTTAGGATCTGCTTTCAATTAGACAATCTTATTTAAGCCTTGCCAAATAAACACAGAGCCTTTCAAATACTCCACGAATGTGTACAAACAAAAGGCAGCCATTATGTCAAACAGACACTTTTCTTCATTAACCAGCTATCAGGATGGAATTTACTTCTTCTCTTATCAACCCAATATGGAGATTTAACAAGCTGGAAGAAGTACTAGCTGGACCTCCAGTTCAAACCCATATCTAGAAAGCATCAGAAAGGGATGTGATTAAAAGAACATTGACAACAGAATCAAAAGGCAGATTTAAGCCCAGACTCTACCATGGAATAACTGTATGACTTTAGATAAGTCACTTGAGCCCTTCTGAACCTCTGTTTCTTTATCTTAAAAAAGGGATAAAACTACTTGCTTCTTAGGGTTATTTTATAATTGTCTTTCCACTAACACCCTATCCCAATACCCAATTGGAATGTGGAGGTGACTGAATTTTCAAAGGCAAAGCCAGGAGAACTAAAACTCTGATATAGTCCTACCTTGGAGCTTGAAAAAGCTCCAAGCGCAGGCCATATGATGGACCATTTCTGCAGTCCAAAGACGGTTGGGTTCATTCTAATCTGCTACTGTATATGTAGACTATCTAGAACAGTTTCAATTAACAGGCTGGTCTCAAGGCAATGAATTTTTTGACCACAGCAGCTCTCAAAGACCACATTATAGAGCAAAGAAAATCCATGCAAGTGGAGGGTAAAATGACAAATCTTTGTGGCATTGAAGCACTGAAATAGACATCTAATCTATCTACAAATTTCCACTGTAAGACTGATTTTAAGGGAGAATTGTCACATTAACATGAGGTCTGTAAATTTGCCTTTTCCCTTCTTTTCTCAACTAAATTTATGGCCAATGACACATTTATAACTTGTGAAGCTTGAGTCTTTTATGCTTTTGAATAGTTTGGTCTTTATGCTATGAAAAATTAAAATTTTGAGGTGGATTGATTGCCAAAAAAGACAATGTTAGTCCTATCTACATAACTCCAAAATATATGTAGAATATGTAGAAACTCCAAAACATATGTAGAATGGCAAAATTGTATATACTCATTATAAACGAAATAATAATTAAATGGGTTGAAAGTTATTAGTGGCAAAAAGAGCTGGTCAAAATTCCAGTCTCTTCATAGTATATTCATTATCCAAGCAACTAAGTTAGGCAAGTCTTATGCAGGTTATATAAAAAAGGGCCTGTGAATAGTCTCATGAATGGAGAAGCAGTGAGTTGTCATTGAAAGAGTATTGGACTCCATTAGACTCAGTCAGGAGAGCTGGGTTCAAATCTTAGCTCTCTTAATTAGTCAATCAGTAATCTTGGGTGAGTCACTTTTCCTTTTCAGGTACAGCTTTTTGACCTTTAAAATCAGAAGGTGGGACTAAATGTTTGCTCAAGTCCTTTAAAGCACTCAAGTTCTGTCATTCCAATGTGTACTTTTCTCAGCTTTATAAATACTCAGTACCAACTGGTTTATGTCTTCCCAGATGGTTTGTATCATCAACTTTGTGTACTTTGTAAATGGAACAATGACTTTATTATGTCCATGATGTTAAGGTTTATGGATAAACTCCTTTAAAGAAGTATGGTTAAGATTTTTCTTGTGCAGCAAAATAATTGTATAAATGTGTACACATATATTGGATTTAACATATATTTTAACATATTTAACATGTATTGGATTACCTGCCAACTAGGGGAGGAGGTGGGATGAAGGAGGGAAAAATTTGCAACTGAAAGTTTTGCAAGGGTCAATGTTGAAAAATTACCCATGCATATATTTTGTAAATAAAAAGCTTTAATAAAATTTTAAAAAATAAAATTAAATCCATTTTGCTTCTGGAAAAAAAAGAAGTATGGTTAAGAAAGAATCCAGCTTTCTTTTGCAAAAACCATATAACTAGGTACTTGCATTACACAGTGGCTGTTATGGGGAGAGAAACTGTTTATGATATTGGATTATTCCATGTTTACACACACACTTGTATATATGTATACATGTGTGTATATACAAGTACATATATAACATATATATGTATATATTCATTATCACCTGATCAACAAAGCTCTGCTACACTGGGTCGTATTCTGGGAATATGGAAATAACTTTCTCATGCAAAGCTATTCCTGGTAATAGTATTTTCTATAAGGGCAAATTGTTATCAAACTCCCCCAGCTAGCCTGCCCCCCTCAAACTCTCCTAAAATCATACAGATATCTACTCAGACTCTGCTGGAGGGAACAAGAAACAACCCAAATGAAAAGGAGATGATCCTTCCTTTCTGGCAGACATCATCCCCTTCCCATGCTTATTGAACTAGTTACAATAAATATCCCAGTACAACAAATACTTTGCTATATGCCATCTGTCTATATGATAGTAATCTTTTACAAAAAAAAGCTGGGAGGGGAAACTTATGAAAACTCACACAAGTAGCTTCAAGCATACCTGAGGCTCAAAGAGGCTCAGATTCCAACTTCTTTGCTCCCCACCTTTTCTTGCCCTATTGAATCTTTACATAGAGAGGCAGAGAAATAACTCTGAACTTAGAAGTCAGAAGACTTGACATGTACTCCTTCCCTAGATCTCAGTCCTCTGGGGCTATGTTCTGTTTCCCCTGTGCTAGTCTTTCTTCTGAACATGATCATCAGCAACAACAACACACACACACACCAGTTAGAGTATTTGGTTTCAGGTGTACAAAATAAGGGTGTAGAAGTCATGGAGAGTCAGTGAAGGATCGCCCCATTATCTTGTCTTACTTCCTTTTTCCCATATATGTAAATACCTAGACAGGTTACCCTGAAACCAGAGCACAATCTAACAAGTCCCATCTGTTGGTTGCACATGCACAACATGCACAAAATACATGGTTTGGTACAGAAAATGAATCATCATGTAATGTTACCCATGAAGATTTTTCATTTTTTATAGAAAATCTGTAATACTGCTATTTTGAATGTAAAGTTAACACATTTACCTGCGAGGTAGATAGTATCTGATCACTCCCAACAGACTCTGGTACTTTAATCAATATTCAATTCCAATCAATTTGTTGAACATTTATTAAACATCTAATACATACATATCAGATACTTTCTTACATCCTGGGAATACAAAGACAGAAGTGACATGATTCCTGATTTCAAAGATCTTTTGTTATATTGATGGGAATGGGAGTAAAAGAGTACAGTGTATTCCCAAATACTTATAATAAAGGATACATCAGATTATCTTGAAAAATGTAGTGTAATGTACATGTGTGGGCAACACAATTTATTGAGCATTGGGCCTGGAGTCAGGAAGATCTGAATTCTAATATGCCCTCAGACTCTTACTAGCCGTGTGACCCTGGCCAAGTCACTTACTTCTGTCTGCCTCAGTTTCCTCATCTGTAAAATGAGCTGGAGAACAAAATGGTAAACCATTCCAGTATCTTTGCAAAGAAAGCCCCAAATGGAGCTTTGAAGAATTGGACATGGCTGAAGCAACTGAATCACAACAAGTATAATCTAAGTTCCTTGAGAGTAGAGATCATTTGATTCTTCATATTTATACTTTGGAGTATAAATGGGGATCAGGAAGAATCAGACATGGTTGAAACAAAAACATAAGTATAGGATCTTATTTTAACATGAGCCTGAGGCTCCAAAGAAGCTTGTTGCAAAAATTCTAGCCACCGTGACAAGACCACTGCAAGCATGTGTTTTGGTACCTACCTCTTGCTGGGTCTCCTATCCCATCACCCAAGCAGCCTATAAACATAAACAGCCTTGTTTCTCATTTTTGCCTTGTTCCAGCTTTTTTGGCACTCCCTCGATCCCTATACTTGCCCTTCTTACTCTTAAGGCTCTCTAGTCTCTGTTAAAAATGCTTCACTAACCAATGCCATCCCTCAGCATCCCTCCAATCAAGTTTCCAAGGAGAAACTTGACTAGCAATCAGAATGTAGACACAGAGGCAAGTCTGGTGAGTGATGTCTCAATGAATCAACAACCTTTGCCATAAGATATCTATAGCTAGTCAAGCTCTTACTTACAATCTGCTTGCCCAAAGCCATGGTCCTAGCCCTAGAGATTGGGATGGGTGGGGGGAGCAGTGCTGGATGACTCTCTTTATTGCCTCCTTTCTTGAAAGGAAATAAAGGGAGGGGGAGCTTTGTCACCTCTATATTGGTACATCTCCCCAAAAGCTCTTTCAAGAAGGAAAAGCACTGTGGTTGCATGCCAGAATTCAAATACCAGAAACTCTATCCTGTGTCATTCTTTCTAACTGTTCTGGTCTAAGGAAAATGGTTCCTTGCAAATATTTGGTAGTCACTTAAAAGTTTCCCCTGAAGCTATGAAGCCAGAGGAGTTTGGAACATTCCCAGGCCACACTAAAAACTTTTAACCCTGCGTCCTTGGAATATATAAATATGTTACTGAGATGCTGAGTGGATATTTAAATCATGTACTTCCTGTTTCAATGCTATCTTTCTGTTTGGGATTGGGACCAAAAATGTTCCATTCTCTTTGGCACTGCTCTTTCTATTTTAAAAGGATTTATATTTTAGGGCTTTGGATTTTAGAGGAGGGAAAAGACACATATTTGGGATGGCAAAATCTGAATGTTCTGACCCTTTCAAATAAAAATATACTTCTCCAATCTGCAGTGAGGGGAGGAAGAGAGACAGTTTGGGGTCAGAACATGTTCAGTGTGGGCCTCTATAGCAAAGAACAAAAGGAGGGAAATTTTTCTAATAATTTGCTTTTTGAAAAAAAAAAAACAATCCTCCAACATTTTTGAAACTAACCCATCCAAGAGGCAGATTTTAGTGGGTGGCTTGTAAATACTTTTTAAAAATGCAATTTAAATTAATCTGCTGTCATATATATCAAAGCATTTCCATTGGCCTTGCCCCTAGACTGGGTTTTCAGACTATAAAGCTAAACATGGGAGGAAAACTCAGGACTGGTTCTCAAGAGATTTTATTCAACTGAATTAAGGAAAACTGAGAGAATTGGAAGGCAATCTCAAGCAGAGAACACTTTCTTTTTTTGCATGTGAGATCCTCATGGGCAGGGACCATATTTTTGGTTTTTTTGGAGGGTTGTCTTTATTTGTATCCTCAGCACTTACCATAGGATCTGGCCTGCAATAAACACTTAATAAATCCAAAACCATTTGGTATTGGCTAAGAAATAGATTAGTGGATCAGTGGAAAAGGCTAGGCTCACAAGACAGAATAGTCAACTATAGCAATCTAGTGTTTGACAAACCCAAAGCCCCTAACTTCTGGGAAAAGAATTCATTATTTGATAAAAACTGCTGGGATAATTGGAAATTAGTATGGCAGAAATTAGGCATGGACCCACACTTAACACCATATACCAAGATAAGATCAAAATGGGTCTATGACCTAGGCATAAAGAACGAGATTATAAATAAATTAGAGGAACATAGAATAGTTTATCTCTCAGACTTGTGGAGGAGAAAGAAATTTGTGACCAAAGATGAACTAGAGACCATTACTGATCACAGAATAGAAAATTTCGATTACATCAAATTAAAAAGCCTGTGTACAAATAAAACTAATGCAAACAAGATTAGAAGGGAAGCAACAAACTGGGAAAACATTTTCACAGTTAAAGGTTCTGATAAAGGCCTCATTTCCAAAATATATAGAGAACTGACTCAAATTTATAAGAAATCAAGCCATTCTCCAATTGATAAATGGTCAAAGGATATGAACAGACAATTTTCAGAGGATGAGATTGAAACTATTACCACTCATATGAAAGAGTGTTCCAAATCATTATTGATCAGAGAAATGCAAATTAAGACAACTCTGAGATACCACTACACACCTGTCAGATTGGCTAAGATGACAGGAAAAAATAATGATGAATGTTGGAGGGGATGCGGGAAAACTGGGACACTAATGCATTGTTGGTGGAGTTGTGAACGAATCCAACCATTCTGGAGAGCAATCTGGAATTATGCCCAAAAAATTATCAAACTGTGCATACCCTTTGATCCAGCAGTGTTTCTATTGGGCTTATATCCCAAAGAAATACTAAAGAAGGGAAAGGGACCTGTATGTGCCAAAATGTTTGTAGCAGCCCTGTTTGTAGTGGCTAGAAACTGGAAAATGAATGGATGCCCATCAATTGGAGAATGGCTGGGTAAATTGTGGTATATGAATGTTATGGAATATTATTGTTCTGTAAGAAATGACCAGCAGGATGAATACAGAGAGGCTTGGAGAGACCTACATGAACTGATGCTAAGTGAAATGAGCAGAACCAGGAGATCATTATACACTTCGACAACAATATTGTATGAGGACATATTTTGATGGAAGTGGATTTCTTTGACAAAGAGACCTGAGTTTCAATTGATAAATGACGGACAAAAGCAGCTACACCCAAAGAAAGAACACTGGGAAACGAATGTGAACTATCTGCATTTTTGTTTTTCTTCCCGGATTATTTATACCTTCTGAATCCAATTCTCCCTACGCAACAAGAGAACTGTTCGGTTCTGCAAACATATATTGTATCTAGGATATACTGCAACATATCCAACATATAAAGGACTGCTTGCCATCTAGGGGAGGGGGTGGAGGGAGGGAGGGGAAAAAAAAATCGGAACAGAAATGAGTGTAAATATAATGTAATTATTAAATAAAAAAATTAAAAAAAAAAACACTTAATAAATAAAGGGAGTCGGGTCGGGAATTGGAGTATAATATGAATTGATGTTACATAAAAATCAGGAATTAGAGTATAATATAAAATGGTGTTATACAGCACAAGAGATAGGAGCACTGTAGCTAGATATCAGGAGGCCCTAGTACTAGATTTTGTTTCCATGCTATATGTCTCTGAGTTAAGCCACTTAATCTATCTATGACTCAGTGATCCTTGTATAGAAAATGGAACTAACTACTAGAAAATGGTGACAATCTCCCACTTGTCTGATAGATAAATTTCAACCCCTGAGTGGACCACTTACCTCACGCTATTTGAGATCCAAAGATGATATACACAGATCAAACAATCAACAAGTATTCATTTATTAAGCACTTACTACTTGCCAGGTACTGTCTTAAGAGCTGGGGATACAAAGAAAGACAAAAAAAAAATTGTGTCTGCTCTCAAGTAGCTCACATTCTACTGGGGGAAACAACAGACAAATAAATACATGTCTTTTGTTATAAGAGTCTGGATTATGTTTCGACAAAACCTGTCCCCATTATTGGCCCAGTGATTCCAAACGTATGCCATATTGGGGTGGGTCTGTATTAAATCTTCATAGATATAAAACTGTTCATCCTTTAGCCAGCTACAGGAGGGGAAATAAATTCTCTCGCTCTGTTCCAACAAGTCCTAGTTGTATCACAGGTGGAAAAGGTTTGGGAAATAAAAGATTTAAGCAGTCCATGATGAAAGATTTGGGCACTTTTTAAAAAATCTCCAAGCATTTGATTTGTTTCAGGCAATGCCCTAGGAAAGAGTACATAATGTATGTATGAGGGAAGGATGGCAGAGTGAATAGAGAATTGGCTTTAAAAACAGGAAGATCCAATCACTTCCAAATCTTCTTATACTTTATTCCCTCCACACACTCTATCAGTCAGCTACTTGGGCTTACTTATAGTCCCCGAGTCTTTGTCCTGCCTATTCCTCCAGCCCTTCACATCTGTCTCTTACTTTCAGGCTCCCTTTTTGACTCATCTCTAAGTTGACTTTCAGCAGAAGGCTTTTCCTGGTTCCCCCAGGTATATTATCTTACCTTTCAGATCACCTTCCATTAACTCTGTAGAGATCTTTTTTATTTTGTTGTTATTTAGTCAATTAATCACGTCCAACTCTTTGTGACTCCATTTGGGATTTTCTTGGCCAAGAAAGTGAAATAGTTTCCATTTCCTTCCCCAGCTCATTTTACAGATGAGGAAACTGAGGCAAACAGTTAAATGACTTGTCCATAAGTGAAGCCAGATTTGAATTCAGGTTCCCCCTACTCCCCAGCTGCTCATATCTTTTTTATGTAACTATGTTCATGTTTCCCCCATAAAAATGTATGCTTCCTGTGGGCAAATATTAGTTTCTGCCTTACTTTATATCTCCAGAAATTAGTACAGTGTCCAACTCAAAGCAAGGGCCTAATAAATGCTTGTTGCCTGCTTGCCTGTCTAGGGAAGAGCCAGTATGTGCTAAAAATTACAGTAATCACTCTGTTGGGAAGAAAGACTTCTCCCAGGGAGGACAGGGTTTGAACTAGGATCCAAGTAAGCTCAAAGCAAAAGGCCAGTGTAGGTCAGTACCAAGATTTCTTCAGAATGTTGATATCTAAAGTGTTGGGACAGAAACAGAAAACTAGTTGTAGGAGTAGAGATTCTTGCCAGGAACTCAATCATAAATAAGATCCAGGGAATTTCAGGAGAGAAAGAACCATTTGTCTGACAACCCACTTCCATAAAGCTTTAGTATTTCATTCATGAAAAGCATGTGCATTCTTTGCCAGGGGCTGATATATCCTGGACTCACAGGCCAGTTCCTCTTGCCTCAGCTGAACCTGTAAGGCCATGTACTTGGACACTCCCCCCCAGAAGACTCCTGAAAACCTTCAGAGTGTGGCTTACTGGGATGGCACTGTGAAAGATCTCTGCCAACTCCTCAGAGCAAACCTGTTGTGTTCTTTCTCCCACATTCTATCCTTGGTCCCTCTCTTTTGTTCATCTACTAGGTCTGGGAATGACCCCGTTATCTCTGTGAATCATGGACATCCTGGATCATAGAAGCTTCCTGCTTAGACCATGGGCAACCACCTAGAAGATAGAGCTTAGGACTGAAGTAGATTCTTTATGGAAAGATAGTGAAACAGGGTGAATTCAGAATTGGAAAGGTAATTCTAGCTTGTAATCTCTAAGACTTTTCATCTGAATGATGGAGAAAACAAGGTCCAAAGTTGTCCTGTAACTCCATCTACTGCATGATCCAGGACTTTGCTTTCTCACAGTATACTAAATGCACTTCATAGCACAGCAAAATCCTTAGCCCAGAAGTGTCAAACTCAAATAAAAAAAGGAATAAACCTAAGGATTCCTGTGGGCCATGTATTGACTTAGAAAACCACATATTAACATTATTTGTGTTTTAGATGTTTTTATTTAATTTGTTAAATATTTCCCAATTTATATTTTATTCTGATTTTTGGCCACACTAGGTTTGATACCTCTGTCTCAGAAGAGAGAGTTTATGTTCACTACTATCTCATAAGCTCTGCCATTATCAATCTTGAGTCATAAAGATAACCAATATCAACGTACCTGCCTAAGCGAAGACTGATATACACTGGCAATTAGTCCAAAAACTCAGGCTGAAGAAAAGCAATTCTTTTGTCTCCTTATAAGGAAGAGAGAAGTGGTCTGAAATGGGATCCAAGCAAGCAAAAATTCAAAGTTCAAGTCAGAGCAGGACCAAGGTTTCTTTGCATTGTTAAGATCCAGGGGACTTGGGTGGATGCAGAAAATTGGTTGCAGATAAGAAGATCTGGATTAAGAAGTCAGAAGGCAGGATGTGGGAAATATGGAAGAGTTCACTGACTCAACTAGCTCCCCAAAGATATAGCCTTTTATGGCACCTACATGAGTAGTCCCCGCTTCCATCTAGTGATGATGTGTTACCATTGTTAAAAGCTGGGTCAAATGTTTCCCCTTCCTGACCCAGCCCTTCCAGTAAGGGTGTGGGATTGGGCAGTTTTAGATTCATAAAATTCTAAGCAAAGTAACTTGCTCAAATAAATAAATGCCTACTTTCAAAACTCACATCTTAGCCTCCATTAGCTGGCTCCTTCCTAGGCAATGGTCCAGCAGGAAAGGCTGATGTTTTTTAAAGGTGAGAAAAACTAAACTTTGCTCCTTTTAATTTAGGCAATTTCACAGTATAATAGCAAATGAATAATTTATATATTATTTATGTGGGAAAAGAGGAAGAGGAATGAAAATTTCATAGCATTACTCATGGCCCATCTAGTCTACAAATGAAGAACCTCAGTAGAATAGATGGGTGACATTTTCCTAATAGAATTTATCTCTAATTAATATATATGTATCAAGGGACTCTCTCTCTCTCTAAATATATATGTATATATGTAAATATGCATGTATGTAAATATCATATACATGAAATATATCTCATATAAAGATCTCATAGTATAACCTTGTGAATAACCTTGTGAAAGTAAACAGAACAATTATTATTATGAATTTTATACATAAGGAAACTGAGGTTCAAAGAAATCATATATAGTCAAAGCTCAAATTTTCAAGTAGAAATTACAACAGAAAACATTGACCCCTATTCCAGTAAACTTTCTACAGATAATTGATATCCCACGTAGATCACAGAATAATTTTAAAAATTTTCTGGATTAAATTTTTTTTAATTATCAAGAATTTCTTTTTACTCCCTGTCCCTTCTCCCATCCCCAACTTGGTGTTGGAGGAAGAAGAAAAACAAAACTATTATTATTATTAAACTATTATTACATGCATACTTGAGCAAAACAAATTCCCACATTGACCATGTACATTCTGTAAATTGAAACCATCAACACTGGGTCAGGAGGTGGGAAATATCTGTTATTATTGGTTTTCTGGAATCATGATGGTCATTACACTGATTAGATCATTCAATCAACACTGGAAAAAGCATTAGGGATCACCCAGTTCAACCTCATTATTGTATAGAGAAGGAAACTGAGAGCCAGAGAGATTTTGGAATTTGCCTAATGTCACATTTAGTGTATTGATGACCAAACTGGGTCTAGAACTCACAGATTGCCTGAATTCTACTTTTATATTTTCCATTTTTTTCCCCAACATGAGTCCTAGAATTTAGAATGGAAAGGAATGTGAAAGGTCACCTAGTCCAACCTCCCACACATGCAGACATCCCTACTTAGTAACTTGGGAGGATTTAAGAGCTTTCTCAACCATGAAGATGGCTCTCCCCGTCTCCTTGGCGTCCCTCGATGCCTTTCTCTCCTGCTCTGAACAGAGCTCTAATCCATCACTATAAATGTGCCTATAAAATTGCAATATCCACAGGGTATTTTGATGATTTTACTATTTCTGTAAATCATCCAAGATTCCTTTTAAATTTTCAAAACATTTGGTTTTCTAAATATTATCAAAGGATGGAAGCAAGAAGCCTAAGCTCAAGGGTGTTCTTGTGGAATTTGGCTCACATCTCCTATTCTGTTCTTCACAGTTTAATTTTTTCCCTTGCAATGATGTGTTCTCATTGATTCTAAGACAGCAAAAAGATGATTTGACATTTATCTTTTTAAAATGGAAGTTGCCAGTGCATTAATTTATTAATGCATTCATGTTTTGGAGGGAAAGGTTCCAAGTTAATTGTTAGGAATTTTGGACTTTTAAGTGTGACCATTCTATATCTCATCTTTGAGTGAGGGCAATTTAAATGAGTAAAATCAGTGAACCAGACAGCCAAAGAAAAGTCAATTGCATTCCGGCTTTATGCAAAAGGAAGCAGTACATTAGGGAAGAAAGGACTCCTGGACCAAGAAGTCAAGACACTTGGTTTTCTAGTCTTAGTTGTTTTTTCTCTGTAACTCTGGGCAAATAACATCATCTCTCTGGGCCTTATCTGTAAATTGAAAGAGTTGGATTCTATGATGTATAAGGTTCCTTCCTCTAAAAATCATTGATGTCACTGGTCTCAAAAATTAATCCCATCTTGTCTCTGAGAAAGAGGCACTTTGAAAGGATTTATTCATTCAGAATCCATAGTCAAAGTTAATGGACTTAGATGAGTTATGAAACCCTCATTGTGCACTGGTTTCATAATGTTCTTTCATAAATGACATTAGTTAGTAAATGTTCCACTAGGCAGTTTCTCCATATGGGAAGGGATGTATTATGCCAAGTTATTCATACTTGGGACTTCAGGATGCCTCCATGCTGGATATCCTCCTCACCACTTTCCAAGTTCTTTGTATGTGTTGTCTCCCCCATGAGCCTTGGAGATCCTAGAGAGCAAGGGTTGCCCTTTGCCTTTCTTTGTTATTCCCTTCACCTAGGGCTTAGTTCTTAGTTACTATATGATATATATCTTATATAGTACCTCATAACATCTTTACAATAACCTTGTGAAAGTAAACAGAACAATTATCATTATGAATTTTATACATAAGGAAACTGAGGTTCAAAGAAACCATAAATAGTCAAAGCTCAGTAGTGCCTTAAAAATAGGCACTTAATGAATGTTTGTTGATTCACTGACGTAACCTATCAGTGTCCCAAGCAATTCTATTTTTCAATTAAAGCTTTTTACTTTCAAAATATATACATATATAATTTTCAACATTTACCCTCTTAAAACCTTGTGTTTCAAAATTTTTCCCTCTCTTCCCCCCCACTCCCTCCCTTAAATGGCAAATAATCCAATATATGTTAAACATATGCAATTCTGATATACATATTTCTACAAGTATCGTGCTGCACAAGAAAAATCTGATCAAAAAGGGAAAAAAATGAGAAAGAAAACAAAATGCAAGCAAATAACAAGAAGAGTGAAAATACTATGTTGTGATCTACACTTATTCCCAGAGTCCTCTCTCTGGGTGCAGATGGCTCTCTCCATCACAAGACCATTGGAATGGGCCAGGCAACTCTTTAAGACTATAAATTACAGAACAATTACTGGTAGAAAACAGTCCCTACAGACATAAAATCAAAGATTTGTGATGCTGATGTTACTGTTGTTGCCCTATAAGAGGCACAATAATAGATAAGATGCTGTCCCTACCATGAAGAAAGGGAAAGGGGCAACTAGTGAGCACATGAATAAAATGCCATGGACTCATCTTCCTGAGTTCAAATCCAGCCTCGGATATTTACTAGCTGTGTGTCCCTGGGCAAGTAACTTAATCCTGTTGGGTCCAGTTTTCTCATCTATAAAATGAGCTGGAGAAATAAATGGCAAACCACTCCACTATCTCTGCCAAGAAAAATCCCAAATGGAAGCACGAAGAGCTGAACACAACAACAGGAACTCCACTACATGATCCTTTTCCAGATGAAGGCAAAGATCTAACTGTATTTGGTATTCCACGAATTCTGTGTTTTCTTCTTGGATGTGTAGTGTAGTGGAAATCGTATTAGGCAAGCTCTCAGCTCTGACAGTACCTGTGTGCCCCTGACTTGTTAGCTCTCAGAGCTCACTGATGTCAGTCTCTTTATTGGAAACAAACATCCTTTCCATTAAAAATCCCATGGATCTATAATGAGATGGAAAGTTGACCAGTATAAACAACTTATCTTTATGCCAATCTTTTCCTTTAATACCAAGTCATCCAAAATGGGGTCCTGAATACTTTCTGAAATATCCCCGAGAATCACGTTGCTGATTGTTCCAAAAATATGTGACCTTCCCCAGTCCCTCAAGTTCATGATGGATCTGGAAAAAATGATACCAGAACAACTACTAGTCTAAGCTGCACTTTGCTATGTAAATAGCCACTGCTAACTCCACCACTGATGGCATGGGAAAACGTGGTAGGACTACTGAACCTGACCAGCTGTGCTGCATTTGCTCAAATAATTGCATTTAAGGAAAAAAAGAGGAGGGGGAAAAGTACATGTGCTTCAGTTTCACTCACTGCGCTCACTACCAAAGAGTCAGAGCTTTCAGCTTTATAGATAAGATGGAGTTCAGGGTTCTAATGAAAACCAGGCTCTGAGCCTTGAAAGCTGAAAGCCACATGCATTTTTTTAAAGAACCCAACCAAATGGATTCATCACACACTGCATGACTGATGCAGTCTCCTCTTTGGCTCATGCTACCTATTTTCTTCTCTCATTTCTGATTACATTTAGCAAAACCCAAAACTCAGGAATAGCCAGTGTGCTTTAAAGACCTACAATCTTTGTGTGTGTGTGTGTGTGTGTGTGTGTGTGTGTGTGTGTGTGTATGGCAATTGAGTTGTGACTTGACCAGAGTCACGCAGCTAGTGGTAAGTGTCTGAGGCCAAATTTGAATTCAGGTCCTCCTGATTCCAGGACCCGTATTCTATCCCCTGTGCCACCTGGCAATCACCCCCTTTTTAATTTTCTTTTTTTTTAAACTTATTTATTTAAAACCTAAATACAAAATAGGAAAAGGGGGGGAAACATTGTCATGTGCACCACAGAACATAAGAAAGGATTCAAAATATAAAGCATTAAATTTCCATTTCCATTATATAATAATGCTACACATTATGTTTGGAGCTGTCCATCTTTGCTCCCTTTTCTTTTGTTCTCTGCTGTGCACTTTTTACGTTATTCCTTTTCCTCCTTCTTCTCTTCCTTTCTTTCTTCCTTCTTTTCTCCCTCCCTCCTTCTTTCTTTTTTTCCTTCCTTCCTTCTGTAAATTTAGCACATGTATTTATATATATATATGTTTTTATGAATGAATACATTTGATACTAACAATCATATACCTATATACATTCATATACATCTATGTAAGACCATACTATATTTGTTTGTCCTCTGTTTCTCTGAAAGTGGATAACATCTTCCTTCGTAAGCACAAATCTTTCCTTATTTTTCTAAATCTACCAACTCCTCATTTCTTGTACCCACAGAAATATTCCAAACTTATATTGTCTAGTTATTTTAAATACTCTAAAACAATATTGATTAATGTAGTTGGCCTATAATATAATTTCCCTATTGTTCTCTCTTGATTAAACCTTTAGCTTTAACTTTGTCTGACATGATTACTACTCCTGCTTTTTTTTTAATTTAAAAAATTCTACTTTAGCTCTTAATTAACCTATATTCTTTTTCAATGCATGGCTCCACATACATCCCTACAAGAAATTGTGAGGACACTGAGGACCACTTCAGAAACAGGTGGAATTATATTTTGGCTCCTCCATTAACTGACTGTGTGACTTTGGGATAGTTATCGAACACCACCACTTATGGCCAGTTTCTTCTAGTTGTAATATAATAGGCTAATACTAGAGGATCTCTGAGGTCTCTTTTAGCCCTACAATATGTATAAATCTCTGAATCTAACATTTGAAGTTGCTTTGGTCTAATGTCTTTATTGGATGGAATTCTGGTAACATCTGCCATTGGTTTTCACCTTTACCTGTGAGAAATTCTATTGTCTTCACAATCTGGGTACCTGCAGACTTCTTTCTATGTGGAGTTTAATCTTCTTGGCTGCTAGTGCTTCTCAGTCCTTTGAGGAGCTGTCCGTCTCCTTTGACAGAATGTAAGTTCCTTGAGAGCAGGCTCTGTTTCATTTTTGACATTAAATATTCAGCACCTAGTAGAGTGCCTAGCACATAGTAGGCACTTATAAATTGTTTGGTGATTGACCAATGATCAGCAAGGGGCCAGAAAAGTGAATAAATGAAGTTTGGCATCTCTAATACTATTTAATATGTTTGAATACTGTGCTTAATAAACACACTGCATTAGGGATTTGAAAGAAGCCTTTTCTTAGCATCTGTGCTACATCAATTATGATAATATTTGTAAAGTAACTAGCGCAGTACCTGGCATGTAGTAGGCTCTATATACTTTTTCTTTTCCTTCTCATGCAATGAGATAGCCTTAGCAATTAAGCTGTGAAACGATAAAAGCAGAACTAGGAATATGGAGAGTGGCAGACAGCCATCTGTGGCATAGTATTCCTATGAACAAAATGGAGAACAGCAAAATAATGGACAGAATGAGGGCTACTTAATGTTCCTGTCATGGAGCAATGTGATTGCATCAGGGATGTTGGGAAATTTGCTGAACTTTGTTCTACATATAACTTACCCTTGCTTTGAAAACTTAAAATTACCTCTCACCCCCAATTAAATGTGCTCTAAGGGTTAAATGGACACTTAGAAAAATGAGGAAAGGGAGGAAGACTCAACATTCCAATAGTCAAGCAGATGACCTACTGAGATGCTTAAATGGTCAACTTTTAGATTATGGAAGCTTGTCCCAAGGGCCATTGACATGGGACACTCTTTACTGGAGCAAAAGGAGGCCCTGCCCTATAAGAGGGTTGGGACAGATTTGATGAGATGTGAAAAAGCTTTGGTTCTTAGCCAATCTGCTTTTGGAACTCTTCAAATTCAGCACTCTTTAAGATTCTTCAACCATGGCATCTGTTTGGGTGCTCCTGACTTTTAGCTTCTAGAAGGAAGATGGAAGACACCTTCCCCATTTCAGGTTGTTGAAGAAAAAGACTTTGGGAAAAATTGAGAGGAACCAGCAGTGTCTGTCATGTCTTTGTCCCCATCTTGCTGCACTAGAAACTTTGGACAGTTTACCCTCAGTTGTGTTACCTCATTCCCAATTTAAGATTTTTATTCTGTATTCCTTTACTTTCCTAGTTTTTCAACTGAAGTCCAGCTTAGTGTTCAGATTCTCCAAACAGTCGGGTTCATCTTTGGGCATGTAGTCATCTCTGGTCCTGTATTTATCTGTCAGGGCTTGTTCCCCACTAGCATTGTCCTTGAGAACTCAAGCCACCTTCACACTTTGATGAAAAATCAGTCAGCCTTTTACAGTCAAGCAATCCCTAAATTTTCAGATAAGCTGGAAAGATATGATTAACAAAATTCATCACCTTCTTCAATGTTAGCTCATGAGACTAGACCATTGTCGATCCCCCTAGGTAAAAGGTATTTCTAAGGAAGTATCAATATTATGACAAGCATACATTTTTATATATGGTAGATGTTAGGTCAGAGATTACAATTTACTGTGGAAAGGCCAAGAAGCTTGAAAAGAGAGAATGGGTCTGGGGACTTAATTGAGCAGAGCCCTAAGTCCTTAAAGGTAGATAACCTTCACTCTCCTCTGAGAATAACTGAAATTGGTGGTGTAGTCAGTAAGTTAGAACAGAATCACCCTCAACATGGAGAAGAAACTGAATGGCAGGAATGCAAGGTAAAGAAGAAATTATAGTTATCAGAGATGAAAAACAAGGTGAAAGTTAAAGTGAAAAGAAAGGAAATGGGAAGGATGGGGAGTAAGAAAAAAATTCACCTGTAGTTATACAAAAATGTGCTTAGAGACAAAAGGAAATAAAATTTGACAGACAAATTTCTTCAAAAACAGAAAGTTATTTTTCTTTTCCAAGAAGATACAAGTTAAGATTGGAAGTGGGGAAGAAAGAAGGAAAGGTGAGAAGCAAAGGGAGAATACCAAGAAATATACAGTTTTTTAAAAATCTACTCTCTATAGTATGTAGCGTGAAGTACATTTCCCTTAAATTTTCTTGAAAAAAGGGAGGGGAATGTTAGTATTCCTTTTAAATGCATTTGCCAAAAAGAGAAATGAAAGGGGCAAGAAGATCTGCCTTTGAGGTAAAAAGCATAAAAAGGTTTCAGAGGAAAGGGAACAGATGGGCTTCCCATTGAGTTCACTGTTTAGGTATGCCTTTGGCCAATCACTTAGGAATTGAGCTGAGCCCACCTGGCTCTGATTTGTTAAGGCTTAGCCACATCTATAGCAGCAGAATGGTTCCAGAGCTCTTAAGTCAAATCCACTTGCTGCTGTCCCTTTCTGGGGATGGTGCAGTTGATATAGATGATAAGTTAGGTTCTCCCCATCTCTTTCTTTAGGAAAACAAGGCTGCATACCATCCTAGCACTGGATACACACATAGTGTGAGAGACAAAGAGAAATAACCAGATTGAAGTTGACCAACCACAGGGTAATCTAACTCTTTGATCAACTGGAATCAACATCCCAAGTGCTTGCTTTAGGACTGTGTATAGCTCTGTCCTATGAGAGCCAGTAGCCATGAATTAGGAAGATCCTAGTTCAAATCCTGTTTCTGGTACTCGCTAGATTTGTGAGCAAATCATTTAATCTATGTTTCAGGCAGTTCTTTAGGTCTGATTTTAGATATTCTCTTTTGCTGTTGTTCAATTGTGTCTGAATTTTTAAATTTTATTTTTAATTTAAGGAATAAAATTTTCATTTCTTTAAATTTTTAATTTATAGAATAAAACAAATCTTTCCATAATATAATACAATAAAATGAAAATCCCATTTGTGATTTTCTTAGCAATGATCCTAGAATGATTAGCCATTTCTTTCTCTCCTTTTCCAGTTCGTTTTACAGATAAGGAAACTGAGGCAAACAGTTAAGTGACTTGCCCAGGGTGACTTAGCTAGTAAGTATCTAAGAACAAATTTGAACTCAAGAAAATAAGTCTTTCTGACTCCTAGCCCAGCAGTCTATGCACTTTGCCACCTAGATATTCTCTTAGAGATTAGCTATTATCTTAGATAATATACTTATCTATCAGGCTATTACAATTAGGTTAGATTATGGTCTTTAAATTAGAAAAGATTAAATGAAATATATATATATATGTACACACATATACATATAATATATGTGTATATACATCACAAGAAAAATACAATTTATTATAAAATATTTCTAAATGCATTTTTCCTCAGTTTTCAAATAGTAGTTTATTTCTCGTGTCCAAGTAATAGAAATTTAAAGATTAAATATTCTAGTGAAAAAGAAAAGGTGGCTTCATTTTTCAAAGAGGTAATTTGTAAAAAGTTGAAATTCGTGAGGTTGCATTTTCTGAGTAGTTACTGCGATGTTAATTATATAAGAGATATTGACTTGTTTTTCATATGTTCTTTATAGTTTTATATTAATATGTTCTTTAAGGATGTTTTCTTTTCTATTCCATGTTCCATTTGTATACCAACCATGGCATACTTGATTTTTTTTGTTTGGTTTAGCTTGCATATCCCTGCAATCTTATAAAGATTTTTGAGTGCAGACTATGGACAGACAACCTCTTTCCTTACCCCTCTTTTATTTCTCCTCTCCAAATCTCTCCCCTTCTCTTTCTGCCTCTCTATTCTGCCCTTTCTAGGGACTCTTCTAATATTTTCTCCTAATTCGAACTCACTCCCACTGGTCTTATCTCCAATTATCCAATAAGTAGCCATTCTGCTTTCTTTTAAAAACTTCTCTCAAGGAGGAACCCAACATTTCCTGGCAGCCTATTTCATTCTGAATTTCTCTGTTTGGAATTGGTCCATACATTAAGCCTAAAGCTGCCTTTCAGCAGTTTCCATTCATTGTTCTTAATATCCTATGTATGAAAGTATGTGTTCGAAGAACTCTCAACCCAACATTGCAGATTGTTCTCATCAGAGCCTTTCAAGAGTTAGTTGATCAAGGTGGTTTAGCATTATCCCCATTTTTTGTACATAAAAACTGAGGTAAGGAGAGATTGCTCTAAGTCAAGGACCAAATCAGAAACAGAGAACTTTGTACTAGTTGAGAATTTCACCTACTATATATATTCTTTCTACTTTCTAGAAACATTCGTTTTAAATTATTTTCTCCTAGTTGAGGAAAAAAATGCTCTTATTGCTTCTTTTATTCATTGTAGTAGATTTACGATGAGGCAAATCTGATACATATTAGAAGTATTATTTAGATTCATTCAGCCAGAGTTGATGCAATTGCAAATGAGTTTTCTCTCAAGAAAAAGCTATCCATATTCTGAAGACAGTACAATTCTCAGAGCCAAATGTCATTTTCAATTCAATTCAAAAAGTATTAATTGAATGCCTCCTATGAGGCAGGTATTATGTTAGGTACTGGCATATAAGGATAAAAATTAAATGGTCCCTGCCCTCAAGTAGCTTATATTCTATGGGAAGAAAATAATCTACAGACATGAAAATAAATGCTATTATACATGGAACACGTTTTTCCCCCTCATAGACATTGCTATATATTTAATACTTTGGCATAGAAAGACAGAAACAAAAAGTTAACAGATGCAAAGTAATTGATGTTCAAAGAGAATTATATTTGTTTGAGAATTAAACAATATGTATATGAAATGGAACATTTTAATAGATGGAGGTATCATTGTACACAAAAAAATAAAAGCCACTAAACCATATATAAAGATGTCTGGGGGTTGTATATTGACTTAGAAAACTATATATTAGTATTATCTCTCCTATTTTATTTTGACTGATTTTATTAAATATTTCCTAATTACATTCTAACCTGGTTCCCTGTCCTTGAGAGGTACTTCATGTCTCTAGATACACCATACAATAGAATCTAATACAGTAAACATTTATGAAGCTCCTACAATGTGCCAGATACTGTAGTAAATTCTGGGGATACAAATTAGAAAAAAGAAAGGCATTTCCTGCCCTCAAGAAGCTTACAATTTAATGGGGGAAGGGAGCAGGTTAAACAATACACAAATGGAAAGATCTTTGTTTTTGCCTTTGATTTGGGTTTGAATCTCAATTCTGATTTTTACTAACTGTAATTGAGGGCAAATTTCATAACTTCTCTAGATCTGAGGTCCCATTGTAAAAAGGGGTGATAAAACTATCTTTACCTATCTGATAGGTTATTTGTGAGGAAACTGATTGTGAACTCCAAAGTAAAGTATTATGTAAATGTTAGTAATTATTAAAAATTGAAATTTTATAGGTAGTCTCTAAAACTCTAAAATCTTATTTATTTCTTTTATTCTCTTAAAAGCATGCTCTTGGATGGCAGAAAGAGCAATGAACATTTATATTTCTGTTAATGCAACTAAAGTTATTGTTGGTCATAAGCCATTCTTTACTTATACCCACCATGTATCTTTCCATTGCCCTTTGGATCATCCTAATAGTAACTGTGATTCTCCAAAAACTTTAGCATCCCATAGTTTGCAACCATATGACATCACTTTGAGAATATTTTTGTTAAAAAGATGGATTTTTATAGCAGAGAATAGCTTAGGACAATTAGAAGTGTTGAATGATTTCCCAAATGCCATCTGATCTACTCTAATGTCAATTCTGGGTCTAGTTCATCATCTACCTGCAAAACCTGTCCAAGGCATATGTACAATGCTGTTATCCCTTTAAATGGTTAAGTTTTTGACCATTCTTGTAATCCATGGAGATCTGATTTTGGATCTCTGTTTTGTCATTCAATTAACCATCCCTTCCATTTTGGTTTTATTCACCAACTTACTAAGGAATTAGGCTTTCACCCAGCCAATTTCTTTAAACAAAGAGCATCAATATCTTAAGCTAAAGTTCTCCCTAAGGCATCACCATTTAATCAGAGCCCAGGAAGGCAATTCTATATAGTCAAGGGTTTTCAGCTTATCTTTCTTATACACATTCAGGTGCCCTACAAAATATTTTTGTTCTTGCCATAGATCTGGTCACTTAAAATAACCTTACTGATTGAAATGTTTAAGTTAGTGGCTCTGTCTAGACACAGCCACATTTAACTAAGCAACATTTTCATTCAAAATAGAAAAAAAAATCCCAAGTTTGTTCAATGGTGACTAACTTGTCAGCAGTCCTGGCTGTTTTGCATCATTTAGACACAACACTGGCCTTGTCTTCGTTAAGTTAACTGATTCCAACTTCTTTCATCATTTTTCACAAGACTCATTTTTCCAGCCCTCTATTCATTTTCCTTGTAGTTCTCTGGATCTCCTCCCATCAAATGTTAAAAGCTTTCTAAATATTTATAAACTAGTCCTTGCCTTTTCTAATGAAAAGGAGGAGGATACTACTTCTGCTTGAAATCACCAACGAAACCTTTCCATGGGCAGAGCTTTACTAACTCGCCTGATCACCAACATGGTACCTGCTACTACATCCCTTAGGAATGCTGAATAGACACATTATTCATCATGCCCTAGCCCGAGGGGAACAGGTCCCCTTTTTTATCCACTCCAAATGACGCATATTTGCTTTATCAACACGTGTAAAAGTTGAGCAGTAATTTATATTGATTACATAATGAGAAACTCCATCCCCAGTGCACCCTGTTCTTTCAGCTGCAGTAAGTCACACCTGTAGAAATGCAAACTCACATCTGGATCCATAAATCTGTTCTTTCTGATCCTCGGGAGAGATACTTTTATGTACACTATAAATACAACTATATGTGGAACAGGCAAGACCAAAGCAGATGGTTAAACAGAATAACCATTTCCACCCTACTCCCTGGGTCCTACCCCTCTTTCTTGCCTTTGATATGTTCTGTTGGAGAGTTGAATTCATCATTCCTTTTTTTTTTTTTTAAAGTTCTAGGTAACAACTCCATTCCTGTTTGGACAGCTAACCCTGATCTTTTTGATATTAGGAGTTCTTATGGACCACATCTGTGTCAGTGAAGGAATGTTAATTTCACTCCATACTAAATAAATTAAAGGAAAATGTACTTTTTCTCCTACAAAAATCCCAAGCATCGGGCAAAATCCTCATGTTCCACTAAACAATTTGTACCTACTTTAATCTTCATTTACTTTAGTGAAAGCAATACAGCAGTAGGCTTTCAGAAACCAATTTGAAAGAAAACCACACAAAGTCAGCCAAACAACTGTCTACTTCAAAAACAACCATCCTATAGCCAGCTGGTTGACGGAAGTTAGCTTCCCCTACTCCTACCTCTCCCAAAATTGTCTCTATATGTAGACACAACAATAGGGAAGTGATTTAAATAAAAGAAACAATGAGATTTATGTAGAACATTTTTCTTGGGGATCCAAATGTTTCCTCTATACTATGTCATCTATCTTCACAATTGTTCTTAAGGTAGACATCATTTTTACTTAAAGAAACTAAGAACAGAAGGGTCTAGTAATTTATCCAAGACCAGTCAGAAGCAAAGCTGAAAAGTTGAATCTCTGGACTTCGTATCAAATAAGAAAATATTTGTAAAGCACTTAGCACAGTCTCTGGCCCATTGTGGATGCTTAATAAATGTTTATTCTCTTTCTCTCCTCGCCTGTCCAATTTAATAAATTCTCTGTGTCTATTTTTTTTTCTGTGCCAATTCAGTAGGAATTTAGGGATAACTTTCTTTTTAGGAACTATTCTGTTCAATTGTCAGAGATTCACAGAAAAGGAGAATTGGAAGACATTTTGGAAGTAATGTGTCCAATCTGCATCTGAGTAATCACTGACAAGTGGTCACTTAGCCTCTGCTTAAATACCTCCAATAATAGGAGGATTACTATCTTCCAAACTGCCACTTTTATATATTGTTAATTGTCAGAAACTATTTTTTCCCCTCATGTCATCAAAGTCCACATCTTTGCAACTTCCACTGATTGTTCTTAATTCTGTCCCCTGCAATCATGTAGAACAAGAAGAACCTCAGTAGAGAGAGAATTTGGCTTAGAGGAAGGAAGACCTCAAATTTGACTTCAGACACATACACTAGGTGTATACTTACAACTCTGCTTGCCTCAATTTCCTTACCTGTAAAATGAGGATAATAATAGCAATGAAAATGGAGTTGTTGTGAGAATTAAATAAAGCAATATTTTTAAAAGAACTAAACATGGTGCCTGGTACATAGTACTAGCTTCATAAATATTAATTATTATAATTTTTATTATGAATTTCTGAATTCGTTCATTTCTTTTTGGACTCCTGGATTATTATTAATATTGAGAGAAGAAAAAATACAGTATCTCTTTCAGAATAAAGCCCTCATCAAAATACAGAGAATAAAGTTTGAATTTAGCCAAGAAAACATTCATCAGGAGGAATGGGGAGCTTTAAAAAGTTTTTTTAGGGAAAGAAACCATTATAGGGATTCACATAAATATGGGGAAACTCAAGTAATTTCCTTTATCTTTATTCCTTTCCTTTTCTGATCTAGAGAGAAAGAAACAGGTTTTAGGCTAGTCTTAGAATTCTAGACATTTAAATCTGAATCATTAGAGATTATAGCTGTCTTTTGATTAGTGTGAATAATAAATCTGATGGTGAATAATAAATCTGTAATTAAAATCTGGTTTTGTGTATTGAATTTATATTATACTGTACTATTTATATTATTCAAGGGTATAATTGTGTAAGATATGGTAATTACTTCCATCACAATGGAAATAAGCAATTGTAATCCAAATAATGCCACCATTTCCTGAGACTCATTATTAGTACTGTTACCTTGTTTAACTTCTTCAATTATGAATAAGGAAAATGAGACCTGAAGAAAATTTGGCCAAAGTGATAACTGTAATAATAACAAGTGATAAATGATGAGGTCAGACCAGATCTTACTTTCAGTCTGGAACACTTTCTATTACATAAGGTTGACAATAGCAAAACGTAGTTTTCTCCTATCTGGAGATAAATTAGTGAAGTGTATCCTAGCTAGCAGTGTAAATCACACCTCAAGCATCTACATCTGGGCTCTTCATAAAAGAAAAGCCACCTCTTTTTAATAAGTGAAGCAGGTAGAAAAAGATTAGATCAAAGGTTTTCAAATGCTCTGAAACCCCTAAATGCCAGGAGCTATATAGATGCTCCAATTCAATTCAGCTTAATTCAAAACATTTATTAAGCACTGACCCCCTAAGAAAAGGTCCAGTGCAAATTTGCTACTTTTTTCTGAAAAAAACTTAAGTTATGCAGTGACTATAGGACAATTAAAATTTAATTGTAAAAGTACCAGATTGTTCTTAAGTATTGATTTATAAATTAGCAATGAAAGTGTTTAGAAATTGGGTCATTATTCATGCTATTGTTTTTTAATAGAGTTCTATTTTTTGGAGTAAAAAAAGTGTAAGTAAGTACTGAATTGTAGGCAATTATCTTTGCCTGAGGAAAGCCTCGCTAGTTGGCCCACAGTCATAAACCAAGCACCTGTTAGTAACTACCTAAATTGTAGCCATATCTGAGAAGGGAAAAAAACAGCTTCTGAAAGCCTTTTAAACATAAATTTATTATCTTGAAATAATCTTTTTACTTAACTGATTCACTGAAATAATATTATAATTTAAAATTTTATTCTGAAATTTTACTCCATTCCTTCTACTTCCTTCCTTCCTACCTCCATGCTACAAAAATTCAATTAGCCTACTAACAACTTTTACTGGATCCAAGTTCATTCCCTTCAACCATGTCCTGAGTCATTCAGCCTTCTGGCTCTGATATTCCTTAATCTGTATCCTCTGATTGAGCCCATAGTCTATCAACATTAGTTAATGAACTTCACAAACAAAATCTTCCTGAAATCTTTTCATTGATTACTAACATAAAAGTGTCACTTGGAGAGCAGGGAAATTTCTTATTATTTTCTGGCATTTCTGAAAGAAAGAGTAGCCATTTCTGGACCCAGTTCACTCCACTCTCCAACAAAAGAAATCAACATTTGTTTTTCAGAAAATTGTACTATAAGGACTAATGGAGATTCTACTGTTTATTAGTCTTTCATTATATGGCCTATCATTATCAACACCACTCACGCCATCACCAAATAGTCTGAGGCCTCATGGAGTTCTAAATACAAGAAAAAAAGTAAAGGAAACATTTCTTCCTTTTTCTTGATATACTTTCTCTGAGAGATTCTTTTCAATCCCTTCCAAAGGAAACTCTGATAATTATTAATTTTATTTTTAGGAGAAATAATACCTAATTTTGCTAAATAATAAAGTTATATATAACAACATTTTGTCACAGCAGAAAAAAACTATTGAAATAGTTGAGCACTTCTGATGCACATTTTATTTTATGAATAGTATTTTACTCTTCCAATTACATGCAATTTTCAACATTCATTTTTGTAAGATTTTGAGTTCCAATTTTTTTCTCTCTTCCCTCCCTTCCCCAAGACAACAAACAATCTGATATGGGTTAATATTTGTACAGTCGCTTTTAAAATATTTTCTTAATATGTTTTGAATGAAAACTCAGAACAAAAGAGAAATACCACAAGAAAGAAAAAGCCAACAAACAAACAAAGGTAAAAATAATATGCTTCAATCCTCATTTAGTGTCCATAGGACACTATCTGGATGTGGATGGCATTCTCCATCCCAAGTCTATTGGAATTGTCTTGAATCACTGTATTGCTGAGAAAAACTAAATCTATCATAATCGATCATGACATATTGATTTTCATTTTAGATAAATTTCATAAGTCCACCAGAGATCAGAACAATAACCATAGCTCCTTTCTATGCCTTCTCTCTGCTGGGGCTCTTTCTTTTACCTTGCTCCCCAAGTTACAGAGCAACTTTAAAAACAAGGAGTGAGTGTCCCAGATCTCAAGGGGGGGGAGGAAGCAGCAGAAACAGTAACCAGTAGCAGCAAGTCACCCACTGCCAAGGACAGATATGTCTGGCCAGAGAAAAGGGAAGGAGTCTGGCTCTGGGTCAGCACCAAGAAGCCAGATCTCAGTAGAGCTCTTGACAGGTTTTCAAGGGACAAAGTGAATAATATTTTAAATTGAAAATCCTGAATACCAAGCTAGAGACTTTCTGGAATAGATATTTGCAAGATAAATGTACATAGGTTGAATTTTGTATCCTCAGCTATAGATCATTAACTACAGCATAAAATAAAAAGGCTATAATCTCCTAAAGATCTGTCTGTACCCATCCGGATTTAATAAAAAGAATACTATAAGTTCATAGTATAGTACTTTTCCTTCTGAAAGCAGTATCTTCTCACATGATCTTATTTGTCCTTATTCTACTTTCAAGATACATGGAATGGCAAATATTTTAAAGTTCAACAAACAGCATTTATTTATTCTCTGTTGGATGTAATGCAATAGGGAAGATAACAAATAGGTAAGACACAATCCCTGAAATCAAAGGATTTATGATCTTATGAGATTATGAGACAAATATTTTAATATTGTAATGCATCTATGGTCTCTTTTGGTGTTGATATTCTTGCTAAGAATGGGAATTGCTTATGACTCTAATGTCCTATAAATCTACTGCAGTGTCCAAAATTCTGGGGCTTTTTACTCATCTTCATATTGTGTGGTTCCCATTGTGTAAGGTGTCCATAAGACAACCACATATTTGCATATGACCACTTCATCCTTTTCCCATTTTGCATCTCTCTGATGACATCTTTTGTACATTTCTCTTGTGCAATTCTTTTGCTTAAACCTAATATGTACTGCTTCCCTTTTTGATTACCCTTAATTTTATTTCTTCAAAGAACATCTATTATTCTATGTCTTGCAGCAATGTATCATCCAAAAGATATTTTTATAAAAATAAATAAAAATAAAAAGTTTATATAAATAAAAAATATTTTCAAGCAAAAAATTGATATCATTAAAAGTGGAGTGTGATTTCCGGAGTCAAATCAGTCTATTTTCTTACCCTCTTCAAATCTGGGCTCAGTCCACTCATTTTCTAATTAAGTATGCAAATCTGCAAGGAAATAGGAAGTCTAGCTACTATCACCAGAGTTCACCCTCTCCCAGCTGCCTTTCCCTTATCATCTCCTCCTAAGGCTCAGGCTACTCATAACTATGATGATCAGAAAATAAAGAGAGCCATCACTGAGATGTTCCTTTCTCTGCTTCACTCCTCTTACCCCCTCTGAGTCCTAAACCACCTACCACCAATCCACCTTATTTGACAGTTCTTATAGTTTGAATGAGATCAAGTCACCAACTCTTTTCCTTCGGACATCCTGCTATGATCCCAAAGAGGGTGAGCTCCATGACAGAAGGGATTGTCTTGCCTTTTCTTTTTGTACTTTCATTGTTTAGCACAATGCTTGGTACACTGTAACCACTTAATAAATACTTATTCATTCAAACGTGATATCCATTAGATACTATATCCAGTAGATGATGCATTCATGAGAGAAGTACAAAGAATTATGAACTAGATGAGGAGGATATAAGCACTTACTGTAGGGACCAGAAGAAAAAAAAAAAAAACTTCCTGGAGGAGATGGTAGCTGAGCTGGGATTTAAAGGATAGGGAAGCTAGGTGGTAATGAGAATAGAGTGCCAAACCTAAAGTCAGGAGGACCTCTTTGTCACCTCATTTGGAGTTTTTTTTGGCAAAGATAATGGAGTAGTTTGCCATTTCCTTCTCTAGCTCATTTTTACAGATGAGAAAACTGAAGCAAATAGGGTTAATCACTTGCCCAGTCTCACAGTTAGTAAATGTCTGAAACCAGATTTTTAACTCAGGAAGATGGGTCTTCCTTACTCCAGGCTCAGTGCTCTATTCCCTATGCCATCTAGCTGTCCCCCCCCAAAAATAAAACAAAACTAATACCTTTCCTATAAAACACAAGAGCAAGGATATTACAAATTTTAGCTTCTTTTCAAAGTCTTACAAACAGCTAAACCAGTAAACCTAGAATGACCCTGTAAATGAAAGAACTGTTTTTTAAAACACATCCAAGGACACAGATAGTGAAATGGTAGAAATAAAGATGTTTTTTAAGTGAAAAAACACAAAACCTCCCCATTGCCTGTTTATTGAATCATGGGATGGTCAGTGACTCTAGACCAGCTGATCTTAATTACTCTGGCAGGGCTCACCACAGCTCATTGGACAGTTACTTCCATTCATCATATTGTCACATGTCTACTTTGTGTAGCTGAAGGTTTTAGATTTTGCCATTCAGCATTCTTTACTGTAAACATCTCAACAAAAAAGACCAAAAGGCAGTGAATGAGCAAAACATTTCTCTATCCAATAGCAAGGTAGTGTGTTCACAACAGACTGCATTTAAGAATGTCTTCCAGATGAATTTTGTTATTATTTTTCTAGCCCTGTAAAGTAATTTCTTGGCTGTTTGATTGGACTGAATAAGCAGGTTAATTTAGGTAAAATTGTCATTTTTATTCTATATAATATTTTGTTACACCTTTCATCATCATAGTTATGAGTAGCCTGAGTGAAAACATTCTTGAAACAAGACAAGAGTAAAAATTACCTTCTGTTCTTTCCATGGAATAATTCCTTTCACTGTTTTCTTTCCCTTTCATTAAAGTTGAGAACTGAGAACACTTCAGAGTTAAAGGAGAGAAGAAAGACTATGTGAGATTTAGGAGGAGAGAATGGTAGTGGTTCCCTTCAATTGACAGAACATCAATACAGTTAATGCATCCACAAATTCGTTTTTAAATGGAAAGCTACAGCAAGGGTTCTTAACTTGGACTCCACGGACCAGTAAGGGATCCCTGAAGAGATTGCCCTATTCACTTAGGCTTGAGTGTGGAGACTTAAGGGACTCCTTCCTTAGAAAGGACAGATACCCCTCTAAAAGGGAAATAGACTCCTATAGGAAGGAAATGCACCCTCTGAATGTCAGCACCCGGGGCAAAGCCACACTCACCTAATGCTAGTTTTGCCTCTGCACCTTGATTATATAGTCCACAGAGGGCTTGAGGGTTTCTCCTGCCATATTCTGCACATATGTTCCAATAAGATTTACTATTAGAAGAGTGAGACTGAAGGACTCTGGGTGACTAACAATCTTTTCTGCCCCATGCACATGAAAGAATGTGTATTTGTGGCTCACAGCACTACTTGCTCTTAGTCCTCCACTCTCAGGCTCCCCAAACCTTCCCACCAGGAGGCCCCTTCCCCCATGGCTGATTGCTGCATACCAGGCCGTCTGCCACTTGGGTTTCACAGCCCTCCACAGATATACCACATTGTTTGAAGCTGTGCTAAAGTGCGTCATTTCAGAGACCCCTTTTGACTTCTAACTGGATCAGAATTTCTTATTGCGAAAGGCTGAAAATTAATGTCAAGGCCAAGTTCAAAAGGCCAAGAAAGTTCTAGCAAAGCCAGCTCAGGCCCAGAGGGGAGCTGAGATGCCCTGGGGTCCATTGTAGAATTCCTCTCTCCAGGGAAGTTTAACCCAAAATTTAACTGGACAGGAGGATAGGATTTAGAGCTAAAAGAACCTTAAGGACCATTTATCCAACTTCTTCCTAGTACAGAAGAGGAAACATGAGAAATGAAGTCACATAAGGAGATCAGTTATAATCTGTAGTGGGAAAGAATGTAAATGAAATTCCCTGGAAGTGATTGCTGGAGCTCTACTCATTGAGAGCTTCATCAATATTAACCTATTTTTCTTCAAATCTGCAGACACAGAAAAATCAAATCCAGGACTTTGTTTTCCATAAGAGGCAGTTAGGTGATGAAGTGGATAGTGTTAGAAAATCTAAATTCAAATTCAGTCTTAGATACTTATTAATTGTGTGAATGTGAGCAAAGTCACTTAATCTCTGATTGCTTCCATTTCTCCAACTGTAAAATGAGAATCATAAGAACACCTAGCTCTCAGAACTTTTGTGAGGTTAGAAAAAAAAATATCATAAAGTGCCTGGCACAGAGTAGACATTTAGTAAATACTTGTTCCCTTCCTTACCTCCCTCATAATTTGATCCTGTTTACTTCCTAATAAGGACACATGGAGAGGAACATTAGGTTGTCCAAAGTCACATCCATGTCAGTTTGTACTTAGCTTCAAAGATGGCTCTCTATTAACATTATTCTATGTTGTCTCCATAGAGGAGAGGGAAATGATCTTAAAGGAGAGGATGGGAAAAACATTGGAACTAGGCTAAGCACATCCACAAGAGACCCCTTGAAAACCATTGGGGAATATTTGATAGTAGGGAAAGTAGCTAATGACAAATGGTATCATTACCCCAAAAAAGGCAACTGAAGGAAGTACAGACCCTTATGCCTACTTTTTCTTTTCTATATAATTTTCTAAGAATGATATATATATATATATATATATATATATATATATATATATATATACACATATATATGTGTATTAGAGGTATTAAGAGAAGTGATTCTTAAATAACTATTGAGGAGGTCCAGAGTGTCTTCCTTTTTCCTCATTCAAAGTCCAGTCTTTCAAGGAGATTTCATCCCCTACTCAAAATTTACCCCACTTAGACTATCTCATGTAAATAGAATTGTTGCTTCACCCAACTAGAAAACCTCACAAAGAATTTAATGTAAGATGAATTCTGCACATTGTGTCCACTAGGATAGGCTTGAGGAAGGTAGGGATCCTTGTCTTAACCTAGACTTCTTAAACTTTTTCCACTACAGGGCCCCTTTTGGTCAAGAAATTTTTATGTAACCCTGGGTACATAAGTATATAAAATAGTTATACAAATCAAACATTTACTAAAAGTAAATCATAATTTTGTAACCCTTATATTCAATTATGCAACCCCATATGAAGTCATAACCTACAGTTTAAAAAGTAGGGGCCTAGATTACTGAGGATGGGGGCAGTTTGGGAGCATGAGTGATTAAGAGATTGTCCCCCAGTCCTTCATTGGAATAGGTCTGCCTCTCATTGTTTATTAAACAATCAGAGTTTATTGCTGCCTGCCAGAAATACCTACTTTTCCAAGGGCATATAAGTATCAAAAATCCTCCATGATCATTCCAGAGTGCTCCTTAGCCTTTTTATTCATTATCTATTAGCATAATTAATAAAATGATTTATAATCCCAGAAATTATGTTTCTTGAACTTTTTATATGTCATAATATCATTTAGGTAACTGTGAGAAGGGAATAGGTAGACTTTCACAAAGAATACACCTCTATACTGACAGTACTGTCTCATTAGCAAAAAAGGGTGAAGAAAATATAAACTCCTATTGTATTTACTGTTTGTTGATTTTTTCTTAAATAGCATTTGACTCAGTAGAGCAAAATGTAGTCTTTAATATATATGTTAAGTTCATTAAAGATTCCTTGATAAGATGTAACCCCAGAGATACAGCTGTGTTCAACGAACCTCCAATTATCCATATCCATTGAGGCATAAAACAAGGAGACACAAAATTGCTGAAGGTGTTTGCCCTGTGTCATATAGGATGTCTTTCAAAATCCAGACTGAAGAGGGATCCTCTAAGGAAAGTGAAGTCTTTGATCTGTTTATATTTGGAGATATCATTGAGCTAGCTCCAGAATGAGCTCAAAGAAGGCCTTTTCATTGAGATCCATCATCATTTCAAAGAGAAAAACTAACAATCCATATGGGAAAAGCAAGAGAAAGATGAATGCCTTTTTCCAAATGCTGACATCCAGTTGGATGAGCAATTCATTTGTTAGCTCAACAATACATGGACCTTGGACTGATACTGCAGATGGATAATGAACTGGGCCAAAGCTGAACAGGGGGAAGAGAGGATGGATTGCATCCTAGGAAATTATATATCACATCCATCAATCTAATGCTTCTCCCTGAAACGAGTAACTTCCTTAGTAAAATTCTGGGACTATAATATCTACCCTCCCACCTGCACCTAAGCCAAACCTTTAATTCATATGGTTTTTTTTTTTTTTTAGTTTTAAACTTAAATATCTAAATTTGGAATAAATAAATGCCAAACAACTTTTAAAAGATTTCCAGTGTGGATTTAAGTCCTAATATTTTTTCTATAAAATATATTTCTCCGGGTTAAATAAAAGGAACCTAAATCCTAGTTAAGGGATAATTGTATCCTGACAAAAGAAAGTCCACTGCTGTTTCTTTTGTGGTGATAGAACCTAACTTCTCATTCTATTCATTTCTTCCCTCCCCACTTAATAGTATTTAATTTTACCCAACTACATGTAAAAATATATTTCAACATTCACTTTTTAAAGAACTCAAATTTTAAAAGAGAAACTAAATTCTAATTTTTCCCTTTTCCTTTCTTCCCCTTCCCCTCCTCAAGATAGCAAGCCATCTGATATGAGTTATACATGTATAATCATGTTAAACATATTTTCACATTAGCCATGTTGTGAAAGAAGAATCAAAACTAAAGGAAAAATCATGAAAAAGAAAAAAACAACAAAAAAACTATGCATTTGATTTGATGCAAGACATCATAGTTCTTTCTCTAGATATGCATAGTATTTTCCATCATGAGTCTTTTCGAACTGTCTTGTATTGGTGAAAAGAGCCAAGTCTATCATAGTTGATCATCATACAGTGTTGCTGTTACTGTGTACAGCGTTCTCCTGGTTCTATTCACTTCACTCAACATCAGTTCATGTTAGTCTTTCCAGGTTTTTTTCTGACTCATCTTTTCTTAAAGCACAGTAATATTCCATTACATACTCTATTCATTTCAAAACAACAAATACTTATTAAGCATCTACTAATTCAGGGCAGTGTCCTCAGCACTGAGGAAATTCAACAAAAATCATTACAAGATTCCTACTTTCATGGACCTCACAGAATAGAAGCTAGGTGGCTCAGGGAATAGGAGGACTGGGCTTGGAGTTCAAACTCAGGTTCGTGTACTCCCAGCCAAGTGTCTCTAGGAAAGCTTCTTAATCCCTGTTTGCCTCAATTGTCTCAAATGTAAAATGCAACCACTAATAGAACCTAGCTCACAGGGTTATTTGTGAAGATCAAATGAGATGATATTTGTAACGTGTTTAGCAAAATATCTGCTACATAATAGATACCATATAAGTAAATATTGCCTTTCTTTTCCTCTCCTAGAGAAAGATATGGAATATGGTCAAATAACTTTACTTATTGCACTCACTAGAGTGGTACGGCATAATTATAAATCTTGCTAGCAGGAATGGTAGATTGCTTGAACTTGGGGTTTCTGAGCTATGGACGTACTAAAGCTAATCAGGTATCTCCTTTGAGTCTGTAACCAGTATAGTAAGCATGGAGGGTAGGGAAGTGAGGAGGTGGAAGTGGGGAAAAGAGGAGGCTGGGGGAGAGAAAGAAAAAGGGGGAGCAAACTGATCCAGGATGGAAATGGAGGAGGTTCTATGTTTGGGAGGGGAGTGGTGCGATTGAGCCCATGGATGGGTCACTATATATTTAACTGATATATGGAGACCCAGACTCTAATAATAACAATAATAATAATAATAAATGCCAACCAGGCATCCTTGATTTTAAAGGATATTTATTATTTCAAATATTGTCTCATTTTTTAAATAAACCATTAAAATGTCCTGGAAATTCCTACGTTTCACAAAATAGTAAATGAAAAAATCAAGTCATTTATATATTATAATAAAAATATAATAATTCACATTGATGTAGATAAGTAGTTATTGAATTCCCTTTGCTTATGGCACAACATTCTTTGAAATGAGGAACTGTGGTATTCTAGCTATTTAAACTGACAACACTAAAAAAGGGCCAGGAGATTCATATATAGGCATTTTCCCTTCAATAAAAACAGCCATTTTTGCTGTTCTTTGCAAGTTCAAGGCCTGACATACTTTAGTAATACAATAATGGCAAATTTTATTTATTTTTGTGATAAATACCATACTCCATATTGTAACTAAAATTTACATTAAATAAATTTTTACAAAATTTATTTTTACTGCAATAAACTAATATTCAAAATGTCAGTACACATTTAGAAAAATTTGTAGAACAGATTCTGCAAATTTTGTAAAGCATATTTCTTTCAACAACTGAGACATCAGTAGCACAAGTTTTATTATTACCACTTAACAGATGAAGAAATATACCCAGCAGGATTAAATGACACAATCACACAATCATCAAGTGGATGATCTTGGATTTAAATCCCCATCTCATGATTCCTAGTCTAGGACACTTTCCAACATAGAGGACTATCTTTTATGAAGATATAAATAGATATAAATGAGAGAGCATCAAAGGGCTAATAAATATTACAAATGTTCATATTATGTTCAGTTATATATCTTTTTTAATATTATGTAAATGTATGTGAGACACAGATGTGCAGCCATCAGTCTCATTGTTTCTTCTAGAGTTAATGGTTACCAGTAGCAAGGCAGAAATCAAGTGTACAAGTTATACAAACATGAGAATGATAAACATGAACAGAATAGGTACAATATGAGCAGCATGAGAGTAGTAATGATTGGCTGCCTTGTTTCTCATTTTAGATGTGTGGACCCTATATTGTATATGCTAAAGTCTCAATTCTGATAATAATAAAGTCTTTCAGGATTCTGTGTCCTAATTTGGGAATTAGAAAATTTGCAAAATGGGACATTGTTAAATAAACAAAGTTCACTGTGTGGTTGGAGGATGGAAAGATCATTTTCAACTTGGGGGGTGGGGTTAGGGAAGGGGGAAATCATAAAAGACTTAATAGTGGAAGGTCATCTTTATTTTTTCTGATACTGATCAAGGTAATCTCTTCAGTCATTAGAGAAATGGCTGGAACTTGGCTCATTATCTTTATGTGGCAAGAAATTAATGTTTTTTTCTGTTTTAATTGTAGTATAACTTTCTGACAAATAATTATTTTTGGATATAGTACTCTCACCAAGAAGCAGTTTCTTTATCTATAAAACTGAGATTCTCCACTAAAGTCCTATTCTGATGTCTCATTATATTGTGAAAGTGGCCCTAAGTTCTTGTCCTGGCCTGGACTTAACTCAAGCAGGTTCCCTGATAGTTTAAGTTTAAGATCAGAAAAAGAAAAAAAAAATGAGACATTTAATAGATATTAAAGACTCTTTGAGTTGATTGAGCTACAGGTCCCTTGCCTGAATTGCTTGCCTACCATGTTCTTGCAGCCAAATACCTCTAGAGTTCCTTATGATTTCTTTGTATTCAGATGATAAGAAAATGACATCAACAGTATGAGCCTTTAATTCACTGAGCCCACAAAGTTTTGATGTCTCAAAACCTTTTAAGGAAAAATTAATTGGACTTGAATGGTAGGATAGGTTAGGATATTGTTTCTACCATAGTTCTCAAAGGCTGTGTCAACAGCACATGAATTCTGATAGGTCCTACAAAACTGGATGGGCTTCAAGTGTGGACTATATGACTATCACCTGATGATCAACACACTTTATTACAGTTTATTGCAGTTTATTACAAAAATACTCATCAATAGGATGAGGTGACAAACATTTGACCATTAGCTCTAAATAAGACACCTACATGATGCAGTGAATAGTACTGGGCTAGAGTCAAGAAGATCCTAGTTAAAATCCAGAATCCAGACACTTAATAGGTATCTATTAAGAAAGATGGCTTAAAAGTCATTTAATTTCTGTTCATTTGAGTTTTCTTATCTTTAAACTGAGAGAAATAAAGGTACCTAATTCCCAGCGCTATTGTAAGGATCAAATGAAATAAGTGTAATGTGATTTTTACAGTGTCTGGCACAAAATAAGAACTATATAAATGTTAGTTATTATTATTGATGTGTATTGATGAAATATGTGATAAAATTATGAACCTTTGATATATTGAAACATAAGTCAAATACATAATATATAATGCATCCAAATGCTAATGATAGTCTTAGGACATCCCCCTTTTTCCTTTTGCCAGGAAACTAGAAAGAAGAACAAACTTTCAGTTTCAGCTTCTTCTGGTTCCTTAGTAGGGTGATGAACCTTTACAGAAAAGGAAAGAGTGACTGAAAAAAAAGCCATTGTAAGTACATATACCATCACGCAAGACTTCATCTGTCATGAGAGGAGACTAACATGGAGAAATAGTTCTGCAACTCTTTACTCACCATTGTGAGTCAAGGAGCTCAGGAACGAAGCTGAGCAGATACAAGGCAAAGACTAACCAAGTGCTGAGATGTGGAGTACTAGTTATGTTTGGTAAAAGGGGATAGGGTGCAGTCAGAAGACTGAGTTATTTCTACCTTCTTTCACCATTGAGAGTCAACAACTTTCTTTTCATTTCCCCCTTTTTAGAACACAAATAGGATGAAGAATGGGAAGAAGGAAGGAAGGGACCTTATTATCTTTCTGATTGTAGTGTCACTGAAGCCTTTAACTAATAACCTGTTCCTTTAAATGATGAAGTTTAATGTTAGTTTATACTGCAGGTAAACCATGGTTATTTGGTATACATTGGATCCAAATTTATAAATTCAAAGGGAAAGATTGTATTTAATGAATCTAGCTTGATGAGACTTTATTTAAAACACAAACTTTAACAGTTCTCTCTTAACATTGCTTCCAGTTTGACCCTTACCTAAATCCTTAATCAAAATGAGAATACTCCTACTTACTTGGGGCAAAGCTGAAGCAAAGCATGTATGCACCTGAAGCAAAGTTTGAAAATTGCATCCACTGGATATTTCCATTTGTCAGAGACTCTGAACACATCCTGTACCACATGTGGCTTGCTTTATCACAAAATAAATATCTATGAGCCAAGGAAAGTGGAATTTTCTAGCATTAAGAATATGCCTGATTATTAAAAAAAAAAAAAACAATATTTAAACGTACCCTTCAAATTACACCGAATGAGCCTCTTTTTACCTTTCTGTTCATTCTTAAATGGAATTCTTAATCTCTTCCCCAGAATTGCTCAAGACTATTTAGAGGCAGCTAGGCAGTACAGTGGCCCTAGAATCAGGAGAACCTGAGTTCAAATGCAACCTCAGATAGTTACTAGCTGTGTGACCTTGGGCAAGTCCCTTAACTCTGATTGCCCACCCCCCAAAATGCTATATAAAATGCAATATATTTTGTAATGTACTCCTTCTCACATGGCTCCTCCATTTCTCATCATATCATCCAGCTTTAAGGCTTCTAGTTTCTCAGAGAGTTTGGATAAAATCTGCAATGTACTGAATTAACTCCAGGCCAAAGGTCAGAGGTGGGAATAATTATATCAAATACCCTAGGAAGATGAGATGACTGGTATTGATACACATATACCTTCCATAAAACAGGTACATAGAAGAAGAGGGCACCTCCCAGTCAATATCAGAAGGGCAGAGGGGTATGAGCAATACGAGAGAGTGATGGACATGTGGAGCTCAATGCCAGATTCAACCTGAACTGGCCCATTCTTTGTAAATACGGTAATAGCATCTCTTTCAATGAAATGTAATTGACAAAAATAATTGTCAACTTGATCTAACATATTCTTATTGGACCAATGTGTGCTGTAGACCTTGACGCTGAGTAGAGTAGGGTTTGAATAATGCTTCAGAAATCGATTCTAGGAAATTTATCTTCTTTGAAGCCTCAGTTTCCTCATCTGTAAAATGAAGAGGTCGAACCCAATGACTTTTTCATTTAAAGTCTCTTCAAGCTCTAAATTGATAATCTATTATCTTCTCTCAAGAGAAGTTATTCCACTTCTGTATATTGTTGTGTTCAGTTGTTTTTCAGTCGTGGCTGACTCTTCATGATCCCATTTGGAGTTTTCTTGCTTCACCATTTCCTTCTCCAGTTCGTTTCGCAGATGTGGAAACAGAGGCAAAGAGGATTAAGTGAAGTGCCCAAGGTCACTCAGCTGAATATCTGAGGTTGGATTGGAACTCGGGAAGATAAATCTTCCTGACTCCAGACTCAGCACAATGGAGCCACCTAGCTGCTCTTCCACTTCTGCATCTCTCAAGCAAAAACATTTGTGTGGAAAAACAAGGATTGTAAATTATAATCCCTGTCCCTAGCTTTGAATATTATCTCTCATGAGCGTTTTCTTTCATTGATCTGAGGTTCTGAGTCTTCTTTGTAAGAGACTGGATTCTCCACACAAAACTTAGGGAAAACTGAACTCTCTGTCATTCAAAAATAAATACTTGTAAAGAGGAAACCAAAAAGCATCCCTCCCTCCTACATCTTCTTATTTTGTCCCAAGTGTCTAGTTGCCTACTCTTTGTACCCCTAATCAGAGCTCTGAACACAGGGTCTCTGGCTATGGATGCTCCTAAAAAGGCAGCCAGGGATGTGTCAAGCCCAGCTGCTGAGCTGGCCCTTGAGAGAATGTGGGCTGAAAGTGGAAGTTTCTTTCCCTTTCACCCTAAAAGAGTCCACATTCCTTACGCCAGAGGGGAGCATAGAGCAGAACAATATCTCATGATTTTTCTAAAGAATGTAAAGTACTTTAAAGACCTAAATTAATTGATCCCAAAAAATAATCTAAGGAGAGAAATAATTTTTTACATTTTTTCCATACCCCTTTTCCCCCCTCCACACTTTGCACCCTTGACCCCTCTTTCTTTCTCCCTTGCCTTTGCCAACTCACTTAGTACTTGGGCAGGAAGTGGAAATACCATGAGAAATTTTATTCTTGCCACATTTCCAATTACTTAGAAAAGCAAATACCGGAAATCTCATCAGAAAACTTGACCTCACAGGATTTATTATCCTTTATTACCAAAAATGCATGGGAAGCTTTGGGACTTTTTAGAAAGATAAGTTCCCTTGCCTTTCTGAAGAGTACCAATCCAGAGAGTGATTATTTGGCATAAAACTAATTCCTTTAAAACAAAACAAAAAAATAAGCAACAACAACAAAACAAAGAACATGCCCAGAAATTGGATCTAATTCTTTTCTCAGGCTGATCCACTAGACTAGAGAGACAAGCAACAGTGAAATAAAATGACTAAATCTTGCATCTTATCCAATTGGACTCTGCATGCACTTCCAAGCACTTTTAATTGCCTTAGAAGCAGAAGAATAATGATTATCCATTATATAGCACTTCTAGGTTCATAAGGTATTTTACAGGTGCTATTTTATTTGTTCTTCACAACAATTCTGTGAAGTAGGGCTTCAGTTAAGTAACTGACTCAAGATCATACAGCTAGCAAGTTCCTAAAATAATATTTAAATTCAGATCTTTCTAAATTCAAATACAGTCCTCTATCCACTGTGCTTCCTCACTGTCTTTACTTGGAAAAAATGGATCTAATGACTTTTGACCATCACCGCTTCCAAGAAATACAGTATTTATTCTGTATTTACTGCCTGTTTTGGTTAGATGAGTCTTTGGCTGTGGTCTCATGCTACTCTAACTACTGGTTGAGGAAAAAAAACTTGCCTTCCTGAAAAAAATTATTGTTTTCCTCTCTCCTAATATAGAAATATCTTCTACAACATTTCTGGCGGATGACCATTTATCTCCTGCTTGAGTATGTCCATTGTCTATGTATGAGCCATTCCCTTCTATTGTAGAAGAAACTTTTCTGGTTACAAAATTTTCCTTATGGTGAGCCCAACTAAAACTGCCTTCCTAAGTTCTCCAAATTACTTTCTAACTTGTATAGAAGTTTTCTTTTTTTGTTTTCTTTTTTTCCGACTAAACTCGAAGCTCTTTGAGAGCATGTTAGTACAACTGCAACTTGTGGGCAAACCTTTAAAAGACCTCTTTGACAATAACCACAACAATAACAAAAGCATTTCTAAAAGTGGTTAATACATTTAGGCCAGTGGTTCTCCAACATTTGTCCTTAGTATCTTTATACTATTTTTTTTTTAAGAGTTTTTATTGGGGCAGCTAGGTGGCGCAGTGGATAGAACACCAGCCCTGAAGTTTGGAGGGACTTGAGTTCAAATTTGATCTGAGACATTTAGCACTTCCTAGTTGTGTAACCCTGGGCAAATCACTTAACCCCAATAGCCTCTGCAAAAACAAAAACAAAAATTTTTGTTTATGTGGGTTGTATTTATAGTATTTACCATATTAAAAATAAAAATTAATTTTGAATTTGAATTTGAGACCCCCAGAATTCCATGAACTACACTGATCTAGGGACAATCACCATCAGCAAAACATTTCTTTTGTCAAAGCATTTCATTGTTGGTCAAAGTATTTCACCAAAATGGATTCATACTCATATGACACTCCCTCCTGCTGTCTCCCCATTGTAGCTTCTCTTTTACTCCCTCCTTGTTCTCTCCTGAATTGTCATCAGGAATTCCAGCACTGGAAGCAAATTCATTTGGGCATTGTGGGATGAGGTGGGTCCTAACCCATATCCTCTTGTCGATGGTTGCCATAGGCTAGAGACGGATTGTAATGCTCAAAGAGGGCATGGATGAGGGTGGCAGAGAAAGTTATAGACCAAGCACTGAATTTCCTGGGTAGGAAAGGTGGGGTTGTAGAGATGACAATAACAATAATCTGGAGAAGATGGCATGGGGAAGAGTTAGTTCCTGAGTGATGGGGCAGTAAGAAGCAGGGAGAAATAAATATGTCAATTCTGAGAGAAGGATCAGCCAATCTTGAGGAAGCTGTGAGGGACCCCAGTGCCTTCAAGAGAAAACTATGCTTCAGCAAGCTCCAGAATATAGAAGAACAGTGAAAGAAAAGGCTCAAAGATGGAGAGGAATTTGTAACAACAAAGGAAAGTTACAGAAGGCAAAAAAAAAAAAGATGGGAAAAGGATGAATAGAGGAGAGGATTGGGAGAACTAAGGTGGAGATTACCGCATGGGAATAGCACTGATTTCAACTGATAATTTAGCCCCTGCTCCCCTGCCCACCTCCCCACGGAGTTTTCTCTGTCCTTGGCATTCTGCACAGTGGAGGAACCCAAGTCCGAGTGAGAGGAGACAGTGTGCTTGGAGTGGGGAAGAAGCCTCAAGGACATGGGCATAATGGTTAGGGAAACCTGGGATGATGGTAGTCCAGGGGCCAGTCAGGCAAGGGGACAGGACGCCTTAAACAATGCTCTGCTGGGAAAAAGGAAGAACCCTTTTCAAAATGTTAGGGTCTTTGCTACCAACTTTTCCTGCACACTTTTGCTAGTGGCTTCTTAGTTTTCTGCTACAGCTCCTCTATTGAATCTCCCTACAATTCTGAAGGTTCTCTCTCTACCTCTGGCTTCCCTGGCATTTTTCCATGATTGAACTTCTGTAGGAGGTCTTTCTCTGCTCCCTTTTTCATACTCACAAGTCCTTTCACTATGAGATTATCTTCCATTTATATTTGTACATATCTTGTTAAGTACATAATTATTTGTATGTGGTCTTTCCTGTTAGTGTCCCCAAAGGCAGGGACAGTGTTGTTTTTTATTTCTTTGCATCCCTACAGTTTAGCACCACGCCTCATATATATATTTTTTTTTGTTTTGTTTAAACAATTTCAGTCTTTTCCAACTCTTCATGACCCCATTTGGGATTTTCTTGACAAAGATACTGGAGTGGTTTGCCATTTCCTCCTCCAGTTCATTTTACAGATGAGGAAACTGAGTTAAATAGAATTAAGAGAGTTGGCTGGGTTACAGCTAATACAACATCTGAATTGAGGAAGATGAGTCTGGCACTGTGCCACCCAGCTCTCTTACCTAGCACATAGTAAGCACTTAAAATATGTGCTTGCTGACTAACAAACAGTATATTGATAAATACTGAGAGGAGGTGAAATTTCACTTCTCCTTTGAAAGTCAACTTACCTTTCTCTCTTAGATGTAACTGTAATTCTTCATTATTATTCCTTTGCAAAACTTTTCTGGAGGGTTTCATTGCCACCCTCTATCATCAGACTGGTTTCCTTTAGTATCCCCTCCTCCCAGACAACCAATAACAGGTCCCTGAAATGTTGTTGTATTGTCTTAATAAACAAGGACTGGGGAAGCCTTCGTGGCTTCCATTAAGCCCCCAGGTATGTCATTAGGCTTTATGTCCTTTATTTTTGCCCAGGTTCACATCCTTCCAGTGAGTTTAACAATCCTTTGGCCACTATAACACTAGAATTGTGCCATTTTTTTTCTCTTGGTATATTTTTTCAATATAATTTAATTTCACCATTTGGTGCTAGTTCTGTTCTTTGGAGCAGAACAGGCTAAACCTACAGTTTTATCTTCATGACAGTCTTCCAAATATTTGAAAACAACTGTTTTTTAACCTCTAAAGCTTTTTAAATCAACTATCCCTAGTTGCATCAGAACCATTCCATATGCAATACCATTTGCAGATCTCTCATCATCCTTGTCCCTCTTCTCAGGACATGGTTTAACTTATCAAAACCTCGCTTCAAGAATGGAATTCAGAACTGAGTAGCATGCCCTAGATTTGGTTTGATTAAGATAAAATACAATGGGACTATTACCTCTTTTATTTTGGAGAATATTCTATTAATATATCTTAAGATTACATGGCTACTCTGGCAGCCACATCACACTGGAGGTTCATATTAGGTTTGTAGCCAGCCAAAAACCCAGGTCTTTTTCACATATATCCTGAAATAAATGAGCATAGGGGGAAAAAAAACTTTTCAGTTACCATCACCTATAGGTCTCCAGATAAGTTTTATTCAACAAGGATAGAGGAAATAAAGATCCTGGATAAGTAATCCAAGCCTCATTTAACCTTAAGGATATGAACCCCTCTCCAGTTATTAACACCCTGCCTTAGACTACTTACTAACCTCCTGGTTTCAGACCCACACTCTAACTTATAGATTCTGTTGCTTACTAAGCCTGGCCATTTATTATGCTCCTTATTGATGTACCTGGCAGTAAAGTTTCCTTTGACTTCCTGTCTCTATAGTCTCTTAACTTTTTTAAATGAAAGTCACAATTCCTACTTAGAAATAAAATGCTGGTCTAGATTGGAAACAAAATTAACCCTAGATGGGAGAATAAAAGACGCTTTAGTCAATAGCTCAGATGTTTAGGAAATAAGAATCTTGCTGCTGGCTCTACTCTGGCCTTAAGTCTTAATTTTAGTAGCTAAGTTTCTTTGCTTATTCTTCTGAACTAAACCTTGGTCTTGACCTGCAGCTATTTCAGCTGGGGTCCTGTCTTTTTTCCCCTATGTCCAAGTTCCCCTACTTTGGTTCTCTTCCCAATACCTCTCTCCTGTCATGGGACTAGAAATCTGCCTTGTTTCCTTCTACATGAGTCTTTTCAATGACTGGAGCTCTATCCCTAATTTCCAGGTCCGTGGCTGTGCTCTCACTACCTATTTCTAAACTTCTCAGGTTTTACCAGCCTGCCCTTCCTACCACCTGCTAATAGACACTCCCTATTTACAACTTATACCTGTTGCTTGTGCCTGCTTGGATCTCCTCCAATATCTGGTTTCTAGGATCTGTCTAGTCTCTGGGCATCAACCATTCCTGGTCTGGACCATCGATGGAGCCTGATCATGACATTGTCCCTGATCTATGATTTCTTCTTAATCCAACTCTTATTTCTCATACAATGACTTCCCAAGAATCTGATGATCCCCAGCCTGGTTTGTTCCTGTGCCAGCTTTCCTGGTCCTAGAAATTTGGATGTTTTCCGTCACGTCAAACATGATACATTTAAAATTAAATTAATCACCATCCCTGCCAAATCTGTTCCCACTCTTCACATCCCTTTTAGATGCTAGGTTCCAGCCAAAATGAATTACTAGCTGTTCTCTGATCTTGACATCTGCCTCTGTGTATTTACAAAGGATATCCCCTATGTCTGGAATGCATTACTTCCCATTTTTGTCTTTTAAGATTCTCAGTTCACATGACACTTCTTCCATGAAGTCTTCCCTATTACTTCCCAATTTCAAGTGTTCTCTATTTCCTCAATTTTTCCAAAAGAAGTTTGCTGTACCTCTTCTCTTCATAATACTTGCTTGTATAATTCATTTTGTAACCATTTATTAAGCATTCACTTACTTAAGCAATCATGCTACACATTGGGGCACAAAGACAAAAATGAAAAGCAGTCCTCCTTAAGAAAGTGATATTCTATATCAGATGAAGGTGGGGAATATAACATATAAACAGTTAAGTAAATATAAGACAACTTAATGAGAAAGAATATTAATAACTGGAGGGAAGATTTCATAGGGAAGATGGTAGAAACTTGAAGGAACTAAATATTAGAGATGAAAAGCTAGTATATCCTGAAAATAGGGACAGCCTTTTAAAGATGAAAGAAGTAGAGAATGGAAAGTCAAGTTTATAAAATTGTATGTTACTCTGATTGAAACATAGGGTATGGGAAAGGGGTTAACAGAAAGTAAATCTGGAAGGGTAGGCTGGAACCAGGTTTGGAAAAGCTTTAAAGACACAGTAAAGAGCTTGTATTTTATCTTAGGGACAATCGGAATCTCCTAAAGTTTTTGAAAATGAAATATGACTTGGTCAGATCAATGCTTTAGAACAGGATGTGGGGAACATCCATCCCAGGAGCCCTAAAAAGCTGACAAAATCATGGTTAAGGTAACCCCAAGTGATGATGAACTAAAAGCTAGGTATGACAACCTTCCACTACTTAAGTTCTATAAGTTGACAATTTTGTATGGTCCACGAATGATGTTGCAAATATCCAAATGGCCCTTGGCAGAAAAAAAAGGCTCCTGATTTCTGCTTTAGAATTTTTAAAATTTTATTTATTTAGTATTTTTCCCATGTTACATTCAAAACAATTTTTTAAACATTTGTTTTTGAAGTTTTTAAGTTCTAGGTTCTCTCCCTTATTCCCATTCACATCAAGAAACCATATGTGAAATTATGCCAAACATTTCCATAACAGTCAAGTTGTGAAAAAAAAAACATAGATCTTCTACCCTAATGAAAATAAAAACCCTCAAGAAAAATTAAGTTAAAAATAGAGAGATAGAATGATACAGAATGCTTTGATCTATATTTAGACCTGATCAGTTCCTTCTCTGAGTATGGGTAGGATTTTTCATCATAAGTCCTTCGGAATAGTCATGGATGATTGTACTTCTGAGAATAGCAAAGTCATTTACAGCTAGTCATCCCAGAACATTGCTTTTTCTTTGTATACAGTATATTTCACTTTGCTCATGATGGACTTTCCAGCCAATTCCTACGTTAGAAGGATAAATGTGGCATCTTTGGATCAATAGGAGACTGGAGATGACAGAATAGATTGTAAGGGTAGATTCTTATCATTTTTAATCTTTCTAGTCCATGTGGCTAGCATAATGCCGCAAATATAATGGGTTTCTTTAATTGAATTAAATCAACTAAAGGTATGTTGAGTTGAACTAAATCAAATCCCTATTAATAGTAGTATTATTGGTTTAGAGATTCAGGCTAGAAACCATAGTATCAGGTTCTGTCTGGCACTTCCATCAGACAACAGCTATTTCTTGGCTTGATAAGTATACTACTAGTGGCTAGCTGCATCATTCACTTTGAATGTGCAATCAGAAAGAATTACCTCCTCTGCTTCCACAATGTCCCTGAAGGGAAATGAGGCTATTTTTGCTATGAATGTTTCATGTCAGGTGTGGAAGAAGATAATTAAAATTTTCTACTTAATAAGTTCCTCTCCAAGTGAGATTGTTTCCTGGTAGCCAAGTGCTTTCATCCTTATGCTCATAGAACAATAGTAGAAATCTCAGGAAATTATTAAAGAGTGATTAATCTTCAAATTATCCAGGACCATCATTAATGTGATGAGAAAGAGAAACCAAACACACACACACACACACACACACACACACACACATACACACACACACACACATTTCCTTAAATACCCTTGAGAAGCACCAAATTCATTAAAGAATATAGGAATATGTGAACATATTTCATTTTAAAATGTTTAAGATTTTTCTTTAATAAAACCATCCCCTCTTCAGATGAGCCTATGATTAATTAACTGGTGATTCTTTAGTAGACTTATCTTATTTATTTCAAACTTTCGTTATTCCCTTCAAAAGTTGGATCTTTGCCTACTACTATCACCACCCCTCCCCGTCCTGTTCACACATGGTACACAATCTCTTTTTTCTACTTTACTGAAAATGTGGAGTCTACCTGATGTGACTGCCTGAAAGTATGACAATACCCTTTTCTATCCTTTCTATCCACCACAAAATCTCTCTGAATTTATAACTATTTTTGTTTGGGCAGTACGAAGTGCATAGCTGGGTGGACTTGAGAGTCAGAAAGATGAGATTAAATACTGCCTTCAGACATTTACTAGCTATATGATTTAGGCAAGTCACTTATTCCTTCTCAGCCTCAATTTCCTCATCTGTTAAATAGAGATAAAGCACGTAATTTGCAAGAGTTTTGTGAGGATTAAATGAATTAAGATGCAAAACACTTTGTAAACTTTAAATCCTATATTAGTACCAGTTAGTCTATGTTTAGAGTAGGGATTTAAGAACTAGAAAAGACCTTAAAGACGACCTAATCCTTTTTTACAGATGAAGAAACTGAGGTTCAGAGAAATAGATTTGTCCAAAAAAAAAAATCCAGAATTCAGATCCAGTCCTTCTGTCCCCACATTTGGCAAACTTTCCATTCTCCTTCATGCCATTCAAGGAATGAAGTAAAGCTTCCTAGTTCTTTAAGGAAACATTCTTCACCTTTGTTCTGGTTCACATGCCCATCAATCAACTGGTTGCTCAGGGTCCTAGATTGTCAGTGATGAAGCCAGAGTTGCCTCTGGTTACATTGTCCTTCATACATCAGTTTCAAAGATCTTTTTCATAAAGGTTGAAGACTCTGTTACCTTACAATGCTACTCTCCCTCTCCTCTTTCTACTTTTTTCTCTAAAAATGAGTCCTAATCTCATCTCATCTTTAAATATCTTTAGATGTTTAAAACAAACATCTACTTGAACTTGTTGCTCTTCTGGGTATTTCTCTCCTTTCTTTTACTTTTGAACTTCTATAACAAGTAGTTGATACTCCATTTCCTCCTCACACATTCCCTCCATTATCTCTTACTATCTGACTTCTATTCTAACTGTTCATTCTACAAAACTTTACTCTCAAAGATCGCCAGTGGGCTCCTAAAAATCCAATCTTTCAGAGGGAAAAGGACCCATATGTGCAAAAATGTTATACCACATTACATTCATAAATCATAACTTATTCAGCCATTCTCCATCTGATGGGCATCCACCCAGTTTCCAGTTCCTTGCCACTACAAAAAGGGCCACAAACATTCTTACACATATGCGCCAGGTAGATGCAGGAGGGAGACTGAACAAGTCGAATCTCAGAGCACAGGGGATATTGATGCTGACAGAGAGGAGCAATAAGGCAGATATAGGCAAGAAGGAAGAATTCCAAGAGTTCTAGGGAGCAGGGACCTATGCAGAGAACCGTAAGGAATGAAGGGATGCAGCTGGGAAATATTGATAGAGTTGGTGGAAGTTAATTGGAACCTAGGCATCCCACGATTAGCCATCATGGATCAGAGCTCAGGCTAACAATAATAATAATAATGGTTAATATTTTTATACTGCTTTTGATATGTCAGGCATTATGCTCAGCTGCATTTGATCCTCACAAAAACCCTGGGAAGTAGGTGTTATTATTATTATCCCCTTTTACAGATGAGGAAACTGGGTTTCTTCAAACAAGGTTAAACAGTGACTTGGCCAGAGTCACACAAGTAGTAAGTGTCTGAGGCTAAATTTGAACTCAGGTCCTCCTGTCTACAGGACCAGCACTTGATCTGTTGTACCACCTAGTTGTGCAATACTGGGGAATCAGGTACAGAGTAAAGGCAGACACATTACTGGTGAGGCTTCAAAGAGGATGCTTCCTGCTGAAAGCTGAGAATAGAACCAGTATATGTACATAGGGGAGTAAGCACAGGCAGACTCGAGGAGACACTTCAGCAGATCAGAGGATTGGGGGACAGGGGCTGCCACCGGTGCTGCTTGGTCTCTGTCTCACTGCTCGTCTCAACCTCCACCGTTCATGACGCCCCATCTATCCCCTACTTGGCCAGTTTCTTCCGACAGCACCTACAGACATTCCTCCTCTAGATTTCAGACACTCTGGTCAAAGCACACTGTTCCAGGTCCGGCTCCCACCTGTGTACTTTAGCTTGTGTCTCACTCTTATACCAGCTTTCTCTGTCCCATTCCTCACCCTCAGTCTGTGACACAAGGCCATCTGCCATTCAGGAACTGCCTTTAGAGTCAACCTGGATTCATCCTTTTCCTTTATATGTTCACTTGTCCCTGGGACTTAATGATTTATTCTCTGTAACAAACCTCAGAAACAGCTTGGTTTGATGGCTTGAGGATAGGCCTTGGAATCAGGAAGGGCTGGTCCATGTATTTCCTCTCACAATACTACCTGTGTGACCATGGCTGAGATAGTTCAACCTTTTATTGTCCAGGTTCAAATATAATATATATACTCTATATATATTCTATATTATACTCTATAATAATATAAATTACAGAGGAGTTACTGGTCTGCATTGACAGAAAGAATTTCCAGGAAATTCTCACTGGAATTTTCCTACACAAATGAAATCATAGCGATGGATTTTGTCTTTCTTTCTTCCTTCCTTCCTTCCTTGCTTCCTTCTTTGCTTCCTTCCTTCCTTCCTTCCCTCATTTCTTTCTTTCTTCCCTCCTCCTTTCCTTCCTTTCCTCTTACCTTTCTTCCTTCCTTCCCTCCCTACCTCCTTCATTTCTTTCTTTCTTTCCTCCTTCTTTCCTTCCTTCCCTTCCTCCTTTCTTCATTCCCTCTTACCTTCCTTCTTTCTTTCCCTTTCTACCTCCTTCCTTCCTTCCTTCCTTTCTTGCTTTTTTCTTATTTGCTTTCTTGCTTTCTTCTTCCTTTTTTTCCTACACCCTCTGATTTGGTTAAATGACACTTTGCTTCTATTCGTGGTTTCTTCCCTATGTAGATATTGGCCCTATTCCTAGCTTTAAGTAAGAGGCTGGTCTCAGTCTATACCTGGATTTTCTCAGTATTCTCATTCTGTTATATTCTTTCTGTTCTTTGTCGCTCTCTGCCTCTGTCTATGCTCTTGTATATCTAATTTGCACCCTTTCTTCTTGCCCCACTTTCTCCAAGAAGCCCACCTTGACCATTTGACCCATGGTAAACTCTCTCTCTCTCAGCTCCCATAGAAGTTGTCTGTATCAGTCTTATAAAATCTTTATTTATAAACTTATCTTTTTATGTGTATATTCCTAACTCCCCAAACTATATTACAAGTTTATTGAGCGTATTTTATCCATTTGTATACATCCCTATAATATAGCAAATGCCTTCCCACTGTAGGTGTTTAATAAACATTTATTGACTAATTAGGAAGGAAACAAAAAATGTGGAGTTCTCTATTGGGTTTTGGCTTGGCACTTGGGGGAGGCAGGTATTTATGTCAAGACATCAGAAATCTAATGACACTGATCCTAATGATGTTTTCTTATATTAATTGACAATGGAGTGAGAGGAGGAAGGAACATTCTTCTAGACTATTTCACATATACCAATGGAGTTCCTCGCCTGGCATGATTGAACCCCCCCCCCAAAAAAAAAGCACTATAGAAATTTCTATCCCTTTTTAATCTTAGCAATCTTTGTGTTCCAGGCAGATGATTTGTTCCCTAATTTGGGTTTGCACATGGTTCACAGTCAAATCCTACTTGCCTGGTAGCTATTTCGTTGAGCTACATAATGGGCAAATTTGCACAAGAGTATTTAATTTTAGTGTCCACTCAATGACGTTAGGCAGGGAGACACACTGTACTCTATAGTTAAGTTCTTTCCAACTACTTTTAGGACCCACTGGTCATAAATTAACTCTGAGCTAAACACTTTTCTATAAATTAGCCAGCTGCTCAGAACCTATGGGCAATCCTCCAATAACAAACGGGTTCATATGAACAGAGGAAGGAATTTCAGTAAGGAAATAATGGTTCTGTTTTGCATTTTAGAGGGATTTTATCCAGAAAAAAAAAAAAAACCTTTCCAAATGATGAAAATTCTTTGGCAGCATCCTTTTAACCTCCTCTTTAGTTCTACCATACCATTTGCATGCCAGGATCCACTTTGTCAGCATTTCCCCCTTCCCCACTTTGCCCCGCCCCACCCTCATCCCACCACATTTATGAGGCATGTATTCCAGATAGATAGAGACTTGGTTAATCCCTTTTCATGCCCATCTCTCATATCATATGGCCTTGTTCATTTACCTTTTTGTTTTACTAAAGAAATAACTATAGCCATAAACCATGCAACCACGAAAATGCCAAATGGAGACAATTACATTAAAAAAAAGAAAAAGAAAAAAAAAAAAAAGGAAACACCATGGAAGCACATTTTTGGACGCACTCTTGGATACAAGAGATTTTGAAACTTGAAGGGAACTTGAAAGTCACCGAGTCTATCCTCCTGCCTTTGGGGAAAAAAGAACCCATTCCTCTTCTCTCTATCCAAACATCTGCAACAGATCCAAATTGAACCTATCTTTAAAGACCTCCAGAGAAGGAGCTCCCATGATACCTTTTGGCAATTTGCAAGAATGTTTTATAATCTTCACCATCAGGAAATGCTTTCTTGTATCTAATTTAAATCCCTCATGCTTCAGTTTAAACTAGCTTCCTTTCCCTCATTATTTATGTGAGATGTGTACATTTATCCAAGGAAATCATTTGACCCAGGCTGTCTCCTACTGGCTTTAGATCCTGGACTTGAAAAACCAAAGCTAGATTTATTTGCCATGTATGTCCCATTTCCCATTTCAGGCATGCAAATAAAGAAGACTTTCTCAAAAATTTTACGCCATATTATTCTTCACTGAAATGAACTTAATAAAATGGTAAAATTAAAGTTTTGCTGCATTATTATTCTCTTGTAACTCTGATTTTGGAAGTAGCTGCCTCTGAAAGTAATTGATGACCAGGATATTTCAAAGGACAGAATCATTGTCCCTCAACAGAATAATATGTAACAGTGGCTATTGTCACCTAAATTAAAACACAGACACTCTGGATCCCCAAGGTGTATTCTTTGATTTACAATCCAAAACATAGCTATGAGGTTGGAAGTGTATCCACACTAATTTTTCTCTGGATTTGCCATTTACTAGTTGTAATCAGTATTTATGTGAAAGATAACCAGTACCTTAAATTATAAGCCCTTGTTTCTATCACATTGCTGACTTTCACATTCCATATACCATTACATATAGTAGAAAATTTAAATCACTATTTAAAGGGGTTATATATATATGTATATGTGTTTCTTTTTCCTTTTGGTGGAGAAAGCGATAGGGTTGTTCAGCATTAGTTGGTTATCTAGAAATTTGGCAGTCTTGGTTTCAAAACAAAATTTCTCACCCAATCCCAAAGTTCTGGAATTCCATCCAGATTGCATTCTCTGCATGGTTTAAAGAACAGTTGAAAAAGGTTGGTTTCAATACTTTGACTGACATGAAAACACTGTGAAAATAGTTTTGACATTGTTCTCTTGAAAGAGTAAAAAATAATCAAATTTTGGCTGCTATTTGCATCTACTTCTCTCTCAGAGCCAGGATAAGAGAATAAATTTACAAGGAATTCCATTCTTATATGTCCCTTTTAGAAAGGAGAGATATCCTCCAAAAATTATGCTAAACAGAAATTAATGTTTTAAAAAAATTAGATACCAACAACCTCAAACCATCAAACTTCCTTACCGCTGCATCCAAAAAAATAAAATCAGATTTACTCACTAATATACATATGTCCACTTTTAATAAGTCACATTTTTCAAGTATTATCAGACTTGACATTCATTCTGCATAGTACCAATCCTCAATTGTTTGTCATTTGTTTATCATCTTCATCATCAATGTTTACCCAAATATAACCAGAAGATTTGATTGTTTCAGCTTACCAACAACACAATCCCATTAGCCAGGCAGTTTTAAGAATAGCAAGGTTTTGGATCATATCCAAGTTTTGCCCATATATTACCACAGATCTCTAAAATTCTCCTTGTCCTCTTCACATCCTAATCAGTCCTTCCTAGGAGGAATTTCCCTGAAATAACACTATCAACTAACAGCCATGCACAACCATTTGTGACCAAACATGTCAGAATATCTTGAAATAAAAGTCAGTTTCCTTCCTTTTTGGAGTATATTTCCAACCTTCAGCTCCTGCAATTCTCACATCAACTACTTTAAGTAAATGACTTTACTCTTCCACAAGTGATCTGTTATATGTGGCTTCTAGAAAAACAAATACGCACAAATATACATACATACACATGCACCAACGTGAACAATCTCTTGTCAAAAAAAAAAAAAAGAATTTTGGGGAAATAGAGTCTCATAGACGTCTGTCTTCGAAAATATGAGAAAATATGAGATTGCATTAACCAAAGCAGAAGTGTCTCATCATTTACAATTCCCTCCCCATGCCTGATTTTGGATTCTTGCAACTTCTTAACTAGCAGAATAAAACACAAAGAAATTTGCAGAAAGCCGGGAAAGTTTAGACACCTTAAAGACACCTCAATCATTTCTCCGAAATGCGGAGAAGAGAACTATTGTTGTAAGGCAGTCAGTAGACGATCAGACCCATCATCCATAGCCCGGTTAAGCGTCGGACCAATGATTTCCCTTAAGTTTCAATCCAATCCCCGACGTGCAACAGCAATTGGAATATGTGCCTTGTAGCGCTCAACACTCAAGTTAACAGTCTGAGTGCTCATCTCGCCACCGGGCAAAACGCGAAATCTCCTCCCTGGGGCCGCCTGGCTTCCTAAGCATCTCTCCGCGTGGCCCCCCTCACAGCCCAGCCGGCCCGAGAGTCTGCACAGCTCGTGGGGCTCAGCAGCCGGCGCTGTGTTTCCTGGGGGGCCGGTGGAAATCTGAAGGAGGTCGCCAAAGTCCTGAGGGGAAGGGAGGGGAGGAGGAGAAAAGAAGTAGCCCTGTCCCTTACCTCTGCAGCTGCGACAATCTTCTAAAGGACTAGGAAGGAAATGAGCACCCTGAGTTCTTTAGGCAGGAGCACACGGCCGGAGAGAAACTGCAGGCGGGCTAATAACGCACACAGCTCTATTCAATAAAACTTCAGACCGCCCTTCCCTAGCCCCTCCCAGAAGTCAATGCTAAGTGAACACATATCCCTTATGTTTACAGGCTGAAGTTGGTGGTTTGCATTGTCCTGGAGGTTTCCTAATGAGCAGTCGGTGACGACACTAAAGCTAAGGTGGTTTCGACCTCTCTGTAGAGATGCCTGTCATTCTCTAGGCATGCTCAGCAAATCACTCATCGGGAAGAAAAAAAAAAAAAAAGAAGGGGGAAAAAAAAAAAAAAACCTCGAGACCTAAAAAGCTCTGAAACTGTGCTCAGCCTGCCAAAACCATCTCGCTCCATGCCCTTTTTTGGTTATCCTTAGCAGGGCCTCTGGAAGTAGATCCACTGTCAGGAACGATCATAAGAAATGTTAATCTTGGAGAGGGAGTCTGTCTTGTAGAACAGAAATGGAGCTTTCTTTTCTTTTCTTTTTTTTAAGGGGGAACATAGTCAATGAAAGAAATGGGAAACAGTCTATGGAGTTTATTTTCACGGGGGAGTTTCAAGCATAGCTCAGGAGGGACTCTTTAATACTGTATTTCTTAAGAAAGGAATCATATGCATGAAATGAATTCGACTGGCTTGCCATGTTATTTGCTGCTGGACTAAGCAAGAGAATAGCCCCCAAATCTACTTGATGAGTTCCAAGTCTGGTGAATATGGGAAATAATAGTTCAGAAACTTTGCAAGAGGTGTGGTATGTTAAATGTACTGAAATGTGTTCAGAAAACTTAACTTTTTGAACTTTGAGATTTAATAGGGAAAATAAATAGTTGGCCAGAGGAAAATGAGAACTGAATATTCAGTTGTCCAGGATCGTACTGGATTTCTCTCTGACTCCTATTCCCCTTCTCCACCTCTTTATTCTCTGAACTTTTGGGGATAGGTGTAGGAAGAAGAACCTAGATGGTTCTCGTAGGGAGGGGCTGGAGAGAGATACTCCCCCCACCAGAGTCAATCATTAGCATTCTATAAAATATGCAAATGCACTAATCATGTGGGGGATTCATAAATAATCCGTTAGAGTTTACCAAAAAAACAATTACCTCCCAAGATTGAGGCTGTGCAAGATAGAGAAACTGAGTCTGATCACTGAGATACATCCAGTCATCCCACAAGGGAGGCTTACCACAATTTGATTCCAAGTGTAATACGGTAGAAAGTATGCTGAATTTGTAGGCAGAGAACTTGATCTGGGTTCAAATTGAAGCTCTGTCTTTTACAATCTGTGTGATCTTGTAATATGTGACCATTTTATACATAAGGAAATTTAGAGGATTGAATTAGATAATCCCAAAAATCTTCCCCAGTTTTAAATCTTAGATCCTATGAAGGTTAGTTTCTTTCTGAAACTTGTGCTGGGATGGAATTCTATTGATTATCCCACTCACTTAAAAATAATTACCCTTGTTTTGTAAGAAATCTTTATTGAATCCATCAGAGCCAAGTATAAACAGAACCTATACCAAGTGCTTAGCATAGTGCTTGGCAAATTATACTGGGATTTAAGAAATGTTTATTGACTGACTGACTTCCTTGAATCAAAGTCACCGTGTGAGAGACTTGTTTCTTCTCTAATATATTTGTTTAAAGGAAAGGAGCTTTTTTCAGAATCAGATAGAGATTCTAAGGCTCTGGATTTGAAAGTTGGAGCAAGAATGATATTCCAAGCACATTCCTGAGGCAGAAAGGGAGGAGTGAGCTGTGGCAGAAAAGGGATATATGGAGAAAGTCAACAGCTCCACAGGCATCTCAGAGCAGAAGACTCAGGCTTAGGAAAGTCCCAAGAAAAATTATCTATTTTTCTCAATTCTCTCTGGAAGATCCTCAGATGCTATAATATATTACTATTGTGATACCTAAGTTTCTAGTAAACAGAATTGTGTCTCAAACACAGAGACTATGGGTTAAATAGAGATAGATATAAATATAAAATTAGTCAGAGACTTCAATCTCTGACAAAATATTATGAATGTTCCTAACTAGAGGCTCAGAGCAATTGTAATTGAAATCATGACTCGTTATTTAAGATAAATCCTATACTTGAAAAGGAGAAGCACATGGACCTTAAGGACCAGTATACTGCCCCCTAGACTTCAAAACAGGTTGTTTGGCCTAACAAAAAAAAGTGATTTAAAAGGCTATCTTAATATGCAGTGATGGATTAGTTTGGCCATGTTAAATATAATGGCTACCTTTGCATATTTGGAAATTATTATCTAGAACAGGGAGTAGATCTATGGTTTTTTTTTTTTAATTAACTTCATCCTGGAAGGTAGAACTGAAATTATTTAGTGGAAGTTATAAGGAGAAAATTTTCAGTTTAACTTAAGGAAAGTATTCCTAAGAATTAGAACTATCCATAAATGGAATATAATAATAGTTCTCTGGGTAGTGTTAAAAGGTAATTGGTGATAGAGATTTAGTGAGTTCCCTATCACTGAAGTTCTTTAATTGAAATGTGAATGACCACTTATCTAAGCTTTATAGAAGGACCTTAACAAAATAAAAAGAAAATAAAATACATGCATCAGGCATGAATTGAACTAGATAATCTTTGACATCCCTAATCTAAACATAAGTTTCATTGTTCTGTGATTCTATTTATCCAGAAGGCCAAAAGACAACCCCCAAAATATCTAATATTTAAGCTTTTAATTTGGTGTGTGTGGGGGGGGAATCTTCCTTATATTTGCCCCATCCCATGTACTGCTAGATATATCTCTACTCCAGCATCCATTCCTTTTCTCTTTTGTTAAATGCTATCCTTCCCCTATTAATCCTAATACTGTTGACTATCCCTGCTAGTCATATTCCTCATTATTATCTGCCTTGTTTCTCAGATTTCTGTTACTTTCAGTCAGAACCTTCCTTCCCTTTTAACATGGCCAAACTAATCCATCACCGCATATTAAGTATAATTCTCACGCTTTAATTGTGTTCGTCAGTTTACAGAGGTCTCTTACAGAAGGCTAAGTGACAAAGATGTAGTAAACAAGTGAAGTCTCTAATGAACAACAACCAGTTTATAATTGAGCTATAGACTGCAAGCTGGTCAACAAACATTTATTAAGTCCTCACTTTGTGACAAGCACTATGCTAAACAATTATCCCTGCCCTCAAGGAGTTTACATTCTGATGAGGGAAGATAATACATAAAAGGAAGCTGAAACCTGGTGGTGGAACAAAATTGCAGCAAAGATGGAGTAAGGAGGCGGGAATCATCAAAGGTACCAAGCATGACATGTTAGAGAAAGTCCAGAAGACATACTAGAGGAGAATACCACATGACTGGTATTCTGAGAACCTCCTTAAATGAAGGCTCTGGGAGGAGCAATCCAATCACAAGAAATCACAAAGGTGGAGGGAAATTGTGTGAATTCCAGGACATTTAGAATATAGAGCTAAGACATGGTAGAGGAATTCCAGAGTGAAGCCTAGAGAGCAGTGAAAGGCATCATCATTTCAGGCAGCCAGAATAACTATTTCTGGAGTCCCTTCCAACAACTCCCAAGAAAAGTTATCCTTTGTTCCCTAATTAAGAGCCATTGGGATGTAATTGACTATGACATTTATCTTCTCTCAGGTAAAAATGGAGAATTATATAATTACTAGAACCCAAAAATATCAACCCGAGCATATTTTTTAAAAGAAAGAGAGAACACTGAACAGTTTTTTAGAAGGGAAGAAGTTCTTCTACAAGTGGAGAAAGTATTATCAGTAGGAAGCAGGGGCTTCTTTGTGGTCTTTAACACAAAGATGACTAATTATAGACAGAAGAATGTTGTGAAGAATGTTAGCTAGTACCCCTACACATAATTCAGATGTATAATTTACAGGTTCCTCATGCTATTTCATTTTTTTTCTTATTTTGATAACATAAATATTTTTCTTTTTCAAATGATGTAACCTACATTATGATTCATTCCTCTAACAATGAAAACTTTATTAAGAACTTAAAAATAATAATAAAACTCACCTCTTTTTTTAGCCCTTTCTAATCATTCTATTCTGTCATTCATGGTTTTCTCAATCTGTTTTCCAAAGTTCAAAATATTTTATAATACAATCTCAAGTAGTAGGGGGTATGGTATCTATCTTGTACATACACAAATGTTTGCATGTTTTTTCCTTCATTCGGATGTCATCTCTTTTGCTTCTCTTTCTTTCTCTGGCACTTAGCACAGTTTCTGGCTTTAAATAGCATTTAAATGTTTGTTGACAGACTCATCAATGTGGGTCATCTTTCCAATGATGGAAATTATGGCTTATCTGTCCCTGTGGAATTCTTTTTTTTTAAATAACTTTTTATTGACTGAACCCATGCCAGGGTAATTTTTTACAACATTATCCCTTGCACGCACTTCTGTTCCGATTTTTCCCCTTCCTCTCTCCACCCCCTCCCCCAGATGGCAAGCAGTCCGTTACATGTTAAATAGGTTACAGTATATCCTAGATACAATATATGTGTGCAGAACCGAACAGTTCTCTTGTTGCACAAGGAGAATTGGATTCAGAAAGTATAAATAACCCAGGAAGAAAAACAAAAATGCAAGCAGTTTATATTCATTTCCCAGTGTTCTTTCTTTGGGTGTAGCTGTCATTGATCAATTGAAACTGAATTAGCTCTCTTTATCGAAGAGATCCACTTCCATCAGAATACATCCTCATACAGTATCATTGTTGAGGTATATAATGATCTCCTGGTTCTGCTCATTTCACTTAGCATCAGTTCATGTAAATCTCGCCAGTCCTCTCTGTATTCATCTTGCTGGTCATTTCTTACGGAACAATAATATTCCATAACATTCATATACCACAATTTACTCAACCATTCTCCAATTGATGGGCATCCATTCGTTTTCCAGCTTCTAGCCACTACAAACAGGGCTGCCACAAACATTTTGGCACATACAGGTCCCTTTCCCTTCTTTAATATCTCTTTGGGGTATAAGCCCAGTAGAAACACTGCAGGATCAAAGGGTATGCACAGTTTGATAACTTTTTGAGCATAGTTCTAAATTGCTCTCCAGAATGGCTGGATGTGTTCACAAATCCAACAACAATGTATCAGTGTCCCTGTTTTCCCACATCCTCTCTAACATTCCGCATTATCTTTCCCTGTCATTCTAGCCAATTTGACAGGTGTGCAGTGATATCTCAGAGCTGTCTTAATTTGCATTTCTCTGATTAATAATGATTTGGAGCATATTTTCATATGGCTATAAATAGTTTTAATTTCTTTGTCTGAGAATTGTCTGTTCATATCCTTTGACCATTTATCAATTGGAGAATGGCTTGATTTCTTATAAATTAGAAGCAATTTTCTATATATTTTGGAAATGAGGCCTCTATCAGAACCTTTGACTGTAAAAATGTTTTCCCAGTTTATTGTTTCCCTTCTAATCTTGTCTGCATTAGTTTTCTTTGTACAAAAACTTTTCAATTTGATATAATCAAAATTTTCCATTTTGTGGTCAATAGTGATCTCTAGTTCTTCTTTGGTCATAAATTCCTTCCTCTTCCCCTGTGGAATTCTTATCCATGCACACCATTGCTGGGAAAGGAGTTGAGGAAGGGTTCTGCTCTACGTGCAAAGAACTTTCTTCATTGGCTCTTGGTATTGCAAGTCTAGCAGTAGAGCATATGGACTATCCATAGTTTATCCCTCATTCTCATTGTATGACTAATACATTTTTTTCATTTATAAATTTTTGTAATGGCATCCTTTAGACCGCTTTGCTTTCATAATTACTTGCCTTTGATGTGTAATGAGAAGCTCACTGTCGATTTGCACAAAACTCTTCTCCTTGGGGAAGACTGATTTTTCAATACTACATTTTCCATACAGGTATAGAACAGAGAATAATCTATCTCCACCAAGGAGAAGAGTCTTATGTAAATAGACTTCATGCAACCCAATAAAAATGTGCTACGGTCTGTTTTTACCCACAACTAATTTTTTCATTGCATTTCAGGTGATCAACAATTTCATTTTTCCAAAGACTGCAACATTTTATGATTCATAGTCATATAACAATACTGGAAAATTATTGGCATAAAAAAGATGGGTTTTAGTTTCAAGAAAAAGTTTGGGACCATTAAAATAATGTGAGGTTCTCAAAAGCAATCCATTTTGATCTTGTCCTGCTTAATCTTAGATTCAAGTTATTGTCTTAGATAAACAGACTATTGGATGAGTTCTGTTGGTTACTCTTTCAACCGGATATTTAACTGGGAACAAGCATTGTTCATCAACTTGTTTTCCCGCATAGCTAATAGTAACAGTAATATTAATAATATTAACAGTCACAACAATAGCAATAGCATAATAGCATTTATATAGCCCTTTAAGGTTTGCAAAGTACTTTACTTATGTTTTCTCATTTGGTCTTCATAATACCCCCTGTAAGGAAGGTACTTATTATAGCCATCTTACAGATGAAGAAATTGAGAGGAGAGAATTTAAGTGACTTGCTTAGAATCCCCAAGCCAGTAAGTATCAGAGACAAGAACTGAAATCTGGTCTTCTTAATTTAAAGTCCAGGTGTTTGTTATTGTTATTGTTTATCCTTTGTTCTCAAAGAGGGCCCTGACATCAAGGAGGTGATACCATGATATGCAAGTGAATCGGATTTAAGTGGGGGAGGCCTGTGCAAGGTTACCTGCCTCACTTTCCCTTCCAGAGCCATTTGGGTACAGTGGCCAGACATAGATCAGGAAGACTAGAAATGGCCCTCCAATTTAGTTGCCTAGTTTAGCTAGGTGATTTAAGTGATTATGAAATGCATTTAGGCTTTGTAGAGTTCCAAGGCTTGATACAACCAGCACTTCCTCTATAAAGGGAAGCATCTGGAGGACCCCACCAACTTGAGGGAATGCCTCTTTAACTTTGACTATCTCCTAGAACACTCCTTTGCTATATGCTTTCTTAATTCTCAGGAATTCATTAAATAAACTCATTTATATTGATATATCTTTCAAGGAGTCTTGTATAATTTTTGTTATACATGTCTTTCTGGCTTCAATATTGACTCTCTGTTCACTATTTCCTATCATATTTACCTACTATGGTATATCATTTGTGAAAGACTATCTATTATAATACTCTCTCACCAAGAGTTTGCCAGATTGGTGGTTGCCAGAGTAACCCACCCAAACCCAAAGTACAGCTTAAGCCATGACTTACTCTAACATTCATTTCTGCAAAACCTTCTATTCCAAATTTTTCCCCCTCCCTCTCATAGTTCTCTCTCTGGATGCAGATAGTTCTTTCCATTACGTCTATTGGAATAGCCTTGAATCACCCCGTTGTTAAAAAGAACCAAATCCATCATAATTGATCATCACATAATCTTGTTCTTATTGTGTACAATGTTCTCTTAGTTCTACTCATTTCACTTAATATCAGTTCATGTTTAAGTCCTAAGCTTTTCTGAAATCAGCCTGCTTGTCATTTTTTAAAGAACAATAATATTCTATTATATCCATATACCATAACTTATTCAGTCATTCCCCAACTGATGGGCATCTACTCAATTTCCAATTCCTTGCCATTACAAACATTTTTGCACATGTGGGTCTTTTTTTTCCTTTTTTATTAAGGATTTTAAAGGCATTTTTGTCTCCTCATTATAATATTTCATTTTTATTGGTTAAACTTTTTATAAAATTGTTATCAATTGTTTAATTTTTTATGGTCTTTTCCACCCTCTACTTCTCATTTTCTAGTGTTATTAGCTCATTTAAATAGATCTGATTAGAGTTATTTTATCTGCCTGAAAAATATTTTTTCTCCTTTTATTCTTTCTTTTGGCTCTAATATTTGCTCTAAAATCAATGACTTAAGTATATGCGGATAGCTGAATCAGAAATGACTGTAAATCAATAATAAGTCGTTTATTATATCTATTCATATAAAATCACTTTCACTTTTTGTCATGTTATTTAATGCTTCTAACATCTAAAACTTTCTGATAAGTTTCCAAAGAAAATATTCATGATAAAAAGACATGAGAATTCTATGCAAATCTTTAGTTTCTATTATTCCTTACTTCTTATTTATTAATTTTTTTGTCATTCCCAGAAATAGCTAACCTCCCTTCCTCTCACTCCCCAACCAAATGTATCTTGAAACAAAGGAAAATTATTAAGTGACACCAACAACACAATTAATTTTTTTCTGAAATGTATGCAATATTTCATATCAGCAAACATACTTACCTCTCTATTTCCAGAGGAAAAGTATCTTTACATCTATTTTCTAGCACCCAAATCTATTGGTACAGTAATTCTGCATTTTACTTTGTTTCTAGCATATTATTATTAGTGTCATTGAGAAGCAGTATAATGTGGATAGATATTCAGAATCAGGAAGATCAGAATTCAATTTTTACTTCTGACACATCCAAGCTATTTGATTCTGGGAAAATAATTTAATCTCTCAATGTTCCAAGCATTTCTACAATTTGCAGAACAGGTGCTGGTCGACGTTGGTACAGAGCATTTCCTTATCAGGAATTCCCATCGAAAAGCAAAACAAATTAGTCATTGCATATATGGTTCTAGTTCTATTTACTTCATTTGCATCCATTCTTTAGGTCTTCTCATGTTTCTGTTATTCCTTACTCCAAACCATACTTTCTAACACATTTTCCACTAAGTTCACCTATTTCTATCTATGCATCAGAGTCACGATTAAGTATCAAAGCATATGTTGATTTAATTCAGAGAGTCCTTGTGAGTGTTTTGCATAATTTCTCTATCTTTTTATCCCCTGCAACAGATGTTGGCAAATAAGAATCAATTCTTTTCATGGGTAGCTTTTTATAAATAATTATCATGAACTCTGAAACACAAAATGGCTAAATGTCCCATAATATCATGCTTTTTGTTGCATTTGGACCACAACAACCAGTTCCTGCTTCTCCTTTCTTATTTTCTATGCTAAGAAGAACTTGGAAGTCAACTCACCATTTAGCTTCACATTTTTTGTTGTTGCTGTTGTTCAGTGGTGTCCAACTCCCTGTGATCCTATGGATCATAGCAGGCCAATATTGTCCATGGGGTTTTCTTGGCAAATATAGTGGAGTAGTTTGCCATTTCTCCAGTGGATTGAGGCATACAGAGGTTAATAGATTTGCCTTTGCACAGCTAGCAAGTATCTGAGGCCAGATTTGAAACCAAATCTCCCTGACTCAAGGTCCAGTGCTCTATCCACTAGACCGGGGCCTGGGAAATGGTCTGATTCCAACACAATAAATAAACTCTAGGTACCTACTGTTTATTATGAATGGAAGAAAGGTGCTAATCAACCATTTAACACTTGCATTCTCTATTCATTGAATATGAAATGAATATGATCATAATTAACAGAAATAGTTTGGGTCCACTGCTAATTGAGAGACATTAATAGCATTTAATATCAGGTACTCAAAACTAACACTTAGTGATTTTTTTTTTGAGGAAATGCCCATTAGTTGGGCAATAGTTAAACAAGTTATGGTATATAATTGTGATAGAATACTATTATACTATAGAAGAATCAATGATTAGGATGGTTACAGAAAAACCTGGGAAGGTTTATGTGAACTGATACAAAGTGAAGACAGTAGCACCAGGAGAACATTGTATGCAGCAACAGCAATATTGTAACAACGACCAAATATGAAAAATATGAAAATCAGTTTTTCTGATCAAGACAATGATCCAAGACAATTCCAAAGGATTCATGATGGAATATGCTATTTACCTCCAAAGTAAGAATTGATGAATTCTGAGTGCAAATTAAAGTATATATTTTTTTCACTTTCAGTATGTGTCTTACTTTTTATTGTTGTTGCGGGTTTTTTGTGACATGGCTAATTTGGAAAGATGTTTTGCATGACTTCATACGTATAACTGATATATTGCTTGCTTTTTCATTGGGGAAGGGTAGGAGGGAGAGAATTTGGAAATCAAAATATTTTTAAATGAATATCAAAAATATATTTAAAATAAAAAGGGAATCTTTTATTTTTAAAATACTTAATATATAAGGCATGTGTTATAGTTTATACATAAAGCTAATTTGCACTATCATCTAAATCAAAGAGTCACATAATCTTGGGGCTGGATGGGACCTCCAAGCCATTCAAGCCAATCTGTACCTAAGCAAAAATTACCTTTACATTAAATCTAACAAATGGTCATTTGAACTTCATTTTAAGAACTCTAGTGAGAAGAGCCAACTCTCATACATGATCTACCAATTCCACCCTTCAGACAATCAATTAGCATTTAAGTGTCTATTATGTGCTAAGTGCGAATTTAGGGTTACCTCTGTAACTTTCAATCAATCATTGCTTACAGTTCTACTTCCTGGGGTCAGAGTACTAAGTCTTCTATATGACTGTTCAAATATTTGAAGATATCCATTGTATCTCTGCAAAGTCTTCTTTCCTCTAGTTTAAACATCCCTAATTCAATTGACCTCCATAAGATCCTCCACTTTGCGTTGTTCCCTTGCCTGGTTTCAACTCCTTAGAACAAGTTGACCCTCCTCGGATTTCTTTTTATTAATTACATCCCCAGCTCTTAGTACAATGCTTGGCATGTAGTAGGCACATAATTTTTTTTTGATTGAACTGGAAATGATACCGTTTTTAGAGCCTATATCAGCTTAATCATTCTTCTGTGGTTGCTTTCATTCTTTCCCAGGCTCAATTCTCTTTTTTTAGTTTATTTTTTTAACACATTGTTTTATGAATTATGTTAGGAAAGAAAAATCAAAGCAAATGAGATGGGAAAGATAAAAAAACAGAAAAAAAGAAGTGAACAGAGCATGTGTCGATTTACATTCAGTCTTCTTAGTTCTTTTTCTGGATGCAGATGACATTTTCTATCCAAAGTCTATCAGAAACCAAGTCTTTCATAGTTGATCATCACAAATTCTTGCTGTTATTATGTACAATGTATTCCTGGTTTTGCTTGTTTCGCTTAGCATCAGTCATGTAAATCTTTCCAGGCCTTCCTAAAATTAGCTTCTTCCTCATTTTTTATAAACAATAATATTCCATTACCTTCATATACCACAACTTATTCAGGCATTCTCCAATTGATGGGAATGCACTCATTTTCCAATTCTTTGCTACCACAAAAAGAGCTGCTATAATCATTTTTGCAAATGTGGGTCATTTTCCCTCCTTTCTGATTTCCGTGGAATACAGGCCCAGTAATGGTACTGCTGAGTCAAAGGATATGCATAGTTTTATAGCCCTTTGGACATAGTTCCAGATTGTTTTCCAGAATAGTTGGATCATTTCACATCTTCAGCAACAATCCATTAATATCCCAGAATCAATTCTAACTCTCCAGATTTTATCTACTAGGCCACAGCTACCTTCTCATCCTGGAAGTTCATTTGGCCCTTGAGCCCCTTTCTTTCCTCCCAGAACTTCTGTTTTAAGAAGCTAGTCATGTCTTCATTCTTCCCTTGGCTCCACTCCTGACCCTTGGGACTTTCTCTGCTAGGTCCCAATATATCTACTTTCTCTATACCCTCACCATGTCACTTTCAATTTGTTAAGCTCCTTAAACATGGGACTGACCTTTTTTTTTCTGCTTATGTTTATATTCCCAGTACTTATCACATGGACCAGTGCTTTTAAATCCTTCATAAATATTTGTTGACTTTTTGGCTTTTTTTCCTAAAATGTGGCACCCTAAACTGATTTTAATTATGTTTGTAACTGGGGTTAGAGTAGGACAAAGTTCTATTGGATAATCATCTCCCTTGATCAGGATACTATTCCTCTCTTAATACAACCTAAGGTGACATTAAACATATACATTTTTTACATGTATGTATGTAGTTTTATTATATATAAATATATATATGAAAATTACATTCATATATAGTTTAGTTAATAAGTAAAGATTTATCAAATAGGAGGTTGTTTTTTTTCTCAGTAATCCATGTTTATAGTGTATCTAACTACTTTTCTGGTAGTTTTTTTAAAAAGACATCATTAAACATTTGGTGTTGTCTTATGAAGGAAGAGGTTGATTATTTGGAATAAATTTTAAAAGAACTTGTCCTGAAGTCCCAATCTCTTTTTAAGGATGGAAAAAATCACAGGGATATTAAGCTTTCCCCATGCCTTCACAAGAATAATAATAGAGGACATTTAATCTCAACTTATGGTTATTAACATAGTCACTTGGGAGGTTTATAAGTAAGTCTTATTGAGAGATAAAATAGTTTTTTTGTAAGACAGCTAACTGGCCATGAAATATTTCACTTCTCTTGGCACTGTCTGATCAAATTGGCCAAGCTTGGTCTTTCTGGGGGAATGTCCAATGCTTAATCTTCCCTTAGTGCCAAATTACTTCTGCCACACTTGGGCATTCTCAGCACCACCATGCTACTATTGCTGCCATTGTTACAATCTTTCCAGGTGTTTCAATGCACATGAAATCAATGATAAAGAGAGGAAACATAGGAGAGATATAAAGGCAGCAAGACTCTGGTAAAAGCCTAGCTAACTGAATCTTTTGGGCAATTATAACTCTACTGCCATTATGTTAGAGATAGAAAAGAACCATCTTTCTCTAGTTTTCAATTATGTTGTCTTGTAACTTGAAAGGTCAAATCCAAAAGGGCTTCCAGATGGAAGCCACCTTCTTTTAATCAACAAAAGCTGAATCATCAGCTCTTCCAGCTTTGGAGACTTCCAGAATCATATATGGCCAGAAGCCATTCCTTCAGAGATCCCACATGGCCCACTGGAAGTAGGTGGACAATATCTGCATATGTATGTGGAGAGAATGGGACAATGGGAGACTAAGGACAAGAAGGACTTTGTTTATGGGGTGCATTGGAGTCACCTCCACCTTGCCTGAGTCTGTTGTTAAATTTTCAGTGTGAACATTTATGCCTCAGAAATCCAAATCATGGCTTAGATTTATTTTATTGATTTTCTAACTTACAAAAGTGATAGAGAAAAGGTGAATAATATAGATGAAACTTGAAAGTGCGTCTACCTTTTTATTGGACAGCCAGCTGTTAAACATTTATCAGGACACCAGCAGTTCCATTACACTAAGACTGTGCCAAGTACATCCTGCTAAGGAGCTCGCACATGCATAAGGAGCCCAACTTTCCCCCTCTAATTCTACCTTCAGGCCAACATGAAAAAGAAGAGGCATATTATTAATGGCAGAATGCTCTCTCTTCTTTCTTTTCTGGAAATAGAATTGGATGCAGATGGGAAAGAGTTCACATCAGGAGAGAACTCATCCACAGAAAAGGGCACATTTTCCTACTTTTATGAAAAGGACTTTCTGGGCTTGGGAGGACCCTTTTGTTGGTGGACTTTCAGGGTCTCTTAGTTTCCTCAGGAACTCACATTTATGAATTTAGAGATGACCAACTCACTCTTTTCATTTTACAAATGAGAAAACAGACAAATAGAATGACTTGTCCCAGATGACACTGACAGTAAGCATTTAAGCAGTAAGTTTTTGACAGTAAGCATTTGAACCCTAGTGTCCTTTCTATTCAGTACTCTTTTCACTTTATTATGTTTTCAAGCTCATAATAATAGATGAAATAGGGGGTTACATATGTGTTAGAATTGGAGATAGGTTTATGGGGAAAAGTACCAAAAATACTTCTCCCACAGACCTGCTATGATGCCTAAAATTCTCATAATTCATTACACTTTTAGATCAAATTTGATGTCTACTATAAAAATTCAAGGTTATTATGAAGCAGGTTAAAATATTAAGCAAATTTCATCATCATCATCATCATCATCATCATCATTGCTAGCATTTATATATCACCTACTATGTATCAGGCATTATTTTAATTTACAAACATTATCTCATTGATCTTTATAATAATCTTGGGAAGTAGGTGCTATAATTATCCCCATTTTACAGGTGAGGAAACTGAGGCAAATAGAATTTGAGTGACTTGCTCAAAGTCACCCAATCAGCAAATGTCTGAAGTTAGACATAATATACTATAATAATAGTATAGTACATCATGATTTGTCATGTATCTTATATCTTACCTTTTCCTCCAGTCCTCCTGACTCTAGACCCAGTGCTTTATCCACTGAGCCACTCAATTACCTTATGTCCCACATTAACTTCTTCAACTAGAAAAAAATCAGGGGCCAAAGGAAATGTGACAAAAGTCAGGTGAGTTTGAAATAAATATAATAAGCAAGACAGTGGCTACCCTCAAGGAACTTACATTTTAATAGGGAAATGAAGCACTTTTAGAGGAGCTTTAATCAAGAATGAGTTTTTGGTCTGGGAAGTTATAAAAATGATATAGTCTTTCCAGCAATTCTTGTGATGATTTGTTTTAGAGAGTTGCCTGGCAGGGTACTAAGATGTTAAGTGATATTCAGTTCCTTTTTCAAAGTTGTTCATCATCTCCTCTCCACCCTGAAAACCAATAGAGCTTTAATTCTACTATTCTGTCATGTTCCACAGAATATAATAATATTCCATTTGTTCTACTTTTTTCCTCTAAAAGGAAATTTTGATAGTGCACATTCTGGATTTGTTGATTAGTCGGACAGAAATCAGACCTAGTATTTATTTTCAGAAAACGTTAGTCATATAATTGCTCTGAGCTAGTGAAGAACGCTTGGTAGATTTATCTTTTAAGGTTTCAACTTAGCACATGCATGGACACATATGAAATTCCTCTATCTTGCTTCTTATCTTTGCAAATAGCTTTTTGTTTTGAGAAAGCATTCTCATACTGAAGTCCCATTCCTAAAGTATCTTTGGAAGACCCACAAAAGAATCTAAATTTTGAGATCCTGAGGTCATAGTGTCTTACTTTGAAGATCTTATGCCTCAAATATAAAAATAGAATGAAAAGAATTTAATCTTCCAGTCCCAAAACTCTCCTACTCTAGAAAACTGTGGCCAGTGACCATAAAAGAGGTGGGATACAATGAATATATTAAAACACCCTAGAAGATTGTTTTATAATAGTTTTAAGATTTTACATATACACATGATCATTGCTTTATATACATCATGGTCTATCAAAAATGTAAACGCTGAATCTTACCTATAAGAAATAATATCAGTTTATAAGTAAGCATACTTCTACATCTAAGCAAGTGTTGTCCTTCAGAGTAGTCTTGGGTATCTACACCTATATTCCAAAAATGATAGATTTTTCGATATTTTTGGAGTTCCAGCTTGGGAATTGTCTTAGTACAAAGGAGATCAATCATATATGAAGTTCATTGCTTTATTCTCAGATCTTATTTTTGATCCACAAAGATGGTTTGTAGCTTCATAATCACCAGACTTCAGTCCATAAATGACTCTTGGTTGTTTACTAAACTAATCCACTCCCAAAGGAAGAGTCATTATCAAAATGATTTTGTGCTTGTGTGTGTGTGTGTGTGTGTGTGTGTGTGTGTTTGTGTATGTGTGATAAACAGTCTCTGATAATAATTCTTGTGGATTTCCTGGTTCCTAATCTTTAATTCCCAAAATTTTTATCTCCCTTTACTTTTCAATATTTGAGTGCTCATGATTCCATTTCTACCTTCCTGATTTCTGGCTGGTGAGAGGGCCGGGCAGAAGAGAAAATCTACATGACTTTTGGTTGAAAGTGTTATGACAGAGAGAGCCCAGGACAAGACAATGGGCTCGTGCTATACAAGCTATTCTAGGTTCGAAGTACTTCCAGATTGCACTGATAGGCTTACTCCTATTAGCCACTAGAGTGATAAGGTCACTGTTGTAAGTGTGGGATGAGTTGATGGCTTATAGGATAAAATCTTATCCTGGCATTTATGGCATTTATGACCTTCTGCAATATGGCTACAAGACTTTCCTAGTATTATGTTATATGGCTACCTTTTATTCATTTAATATTTCCACCAATTGGACTAGTGGCTGTCCTGTGATCTTCTCCTGCCCTCTTCTGCCTCCATGAATTCATGCAAGCTATCCCTTGCCTGGAATGCATTCCTTTGTCATCTCTACCTTTTGCTGAAATTCTCTTCCCCTTCAAGGACTAACTCGGACACCAATGTCCTATGAAGTCTTCTATGAGCTTCTTAGATGAAAGTGATCCTCTCCAAGTTTTCTAGAATAATATTGTGTTGCTTTCTCCTCAGTTCCTATCTTATTCCATTTTGCATTATATTTGTTTGTATAGTGCCTTGCTCTAATATAGAGCTCCTTGAATGCAGAGATTTATTTTTTCACTCTTTGTGAAATTGAGAAAACTCTCCTGGCTTCCTCAATTGTTAGTTCTCCCTTCCAAAATGACTTTGAATTAATTTATGAGTATATGGGCTCCCTCCCACCCCTACCATAGTAGAACACATAAGCTTCTTGAGGATAGAGATTATTATTATTTTTGTCATTGCCTTTGCTAGCACCTGCCATAACATCTAACATTGATCAGCTCTAAATAAAGTTAAATTGAATTCTTCTGTCTCCCAACTCCAAGGACACCGTGTACATAGAAGATATTTAATAAATGTTTCTTAAATGAATGGAAACCAATATGTTACGAAGCACTTTAATGAAGCAATATGTTAATAAGCACTTATTTTATCTGAATATTTTAAGTGAACCCATTTATTCACCTTAATGCTCCTCAGAGTCTTTCTGTTCTTAAATTCTTCAGGAAACAGAACCTGATCCCAGGGACTCACAAACAATTTGAAATGTTTAGCTACATCCAGTAGCTGGGACACATGTTCTACCTCCTTTCTTTCTTCTTTCCAAATATATGTTTTTTCTCCAAGAAACTGTCATCTGTTCTAAAGGAAAGAGGTAATCTCTTTCTTGGATTCTTGCTCTGGAATCTGAATGGTCAATTTGGCCAAACCCACAGGCTTGGTACAGAGTTGCAATTAAGAAGCTAAGTAAAATTTTTGATGAGGTCAGAAAGGAGAGCTGTTCTTTTTCTCAGCTCCTAAATTACCTGTCAGAAGTATATGCTTACCATCACTGCTGCAGAGTGAGTCTACCTTGCATGAATGCATTGCAATTACTCCATGGCAGCCAAGACATCTGGGATAAGATGGGGAGCCAAGAGGAGTAGGCTTTATTTACTTCCTCTTCTGCTCTGCCAGGAACCACCTCTTCTCCCTCCCCTCACTCTTAATCCAAGCACTGTAGGTTCAAGGATGCAAACTTTCCTGCAGGGCAAGAGAATTTCAGGGTACAGTAAATGTATATTGCAGGTATGGTCTCATGTTTCCTGGGGAACCTGGCTAGATTTGATGCACCTTCCAGGTGCTTCCTGTCATCACTGTCAGGGTCTGCCAGGTGTGTCCAGTTGCTGCACTGTAGCAGCTTAAGCTTATATCCCAGAGAGTCATGGCTAAAGTAAAAAGGGTCCAAGAAAAAGGCTTTCTACCTTTGAAGGTGGGCAAGGTTTCAGTTTTGTGGTTATCTTGGCTGACAAGCTGTGGCTGTCTACTACTCTCATAAACTGTTTTCTCAAGAAAACTCCAACATCTCTCTATTACTTCTAAGATCAAATACAAATCCCCTCTGTTTGGCACTGAAAACCCTTCACAACCTGATTCCAACCTACTTCTCCAGCCTTATAAATCATTCCCTTCTTTGGTCTGGCCACACTGGAAGAGTTCCTCACACAGTTCCCCCCCTCACCTTTTCCTCTTAGCATCTCTAGTTTCCCTCAAAATTCAGCTCGAATACCATCTATATGAGACCTTTTCCTAAGTCTCCCAGTAATAAGAGCCTTCTTCTCAAAAAGCCTCATGTGTTTTATATATAGTGTGTATATGTATGTGTGTATATCTACAATATACATATATTATACACACATACATTATATATAACATGTATAATATATGTCACACACACAGTCTCTTCCTAGATAGTGCAAGCTAGTGTATCCCTAGTTAATTAGGGATAATTTCATTTTTATCTTTGTACCTTTACAATCTAAAACAGTGCCTAGAACATGGGAATCATGAAATACTTGCCCAATTTTGACCCACTGACCCTAACTTGTCCTCTAGTTTCTGGGAAATCACTGGCGACTGCATCTTCCCTTGCTTTGGATCTTCACCTCTATCTTGGACCCCTGGCTTCTATAATCTCCCTGGTCTGTTGATCTTGAGGTTGCACTTTATTTTCAGCTTATTCTTTGGTGCTTCCTTTATCCTATCCTCCATTCATATATCCTTCATTAATCACTAATGAAGACTTAGTCTAACAATCACTTTCTTCTTCTAGTTTTTAGGTCTCATTCTCTATTTCCAAGTCATTCTTCTTGATGTGATTTTTACGTCTAGCTTCAGATATAGAATTAACTATATTCTAAACCCTTACAGATTCTCAAAGAAGTAAGATCTTTCTGAGACTCAGGTTTCCCCCATGAAGCTTCAAATATAAATGACTACTCTTATAATTCTACCATTAAAATGGAAATGCTTTCTCCAAAGATAGCAGGCAAGCACTATGTCCTTTTCTCAATCCTTAATCTTTTTGACCTCTGAGAATTTTGATAATGTGGACTATTACCCCTTGTTGTTATGAAAATACATTTTCTTGGTCCAAACTCTGCAGGTCCATGCTAAGGCGATCTCCTTTTAACTTGTGATGTATATTAACTTTCTGGGGCAAAAATCATGAACTGTTTTGAGTAATTTGTATTTCTTTTTGGGTCTTATTGATTGTCAGAAAGGAGTGTGTGGGGTAAAGATAAGGCTATCCAATTTTTATATACTTTTCATATATTAAGGGTCCTAATAATAACAATAATGATAATAATATTTAGGATTCATATTATACTCCAAAGTTTGCAAAGTGCTTTATAAATATTATCTCATTTTATCCTCACAGCAATTTTAAGAAGTATATGCTCTTTTTGTCCCCATTTTATGGATGAAAAAGAAACAGTAGAGATTTAAGCGATTTGGGATCACACAGCTAGTTAAGTGTCACACTGAAGTTAGTTACTCTGTTCCCCACATTTGGAGAAACCTAGACATAAGCCATTTTGAAACTTAATTTTAGAGGACTCACCAAGACTGGGGAAGTAAATAAATGAACAAGTGAATAAATATTAAGTACTTAACTACATACTAGGGTACTGTACAAAGTTCTTTTTTTTAACTGAGCTAACTTTTTAGGATACAGAAGCAAAATCAAGATAGTACCTGCTCCAAAAGACTTACATTTAATTAGGAGAAGACAAGAAATAGAGGAGAAGGGTAACTAGGGAGAGATGTTTTTGATTGGATAACTGCAGGGAAGGGAAGTAGATTTTTAGGATGCCACAGATTGACTTGTCCCTTCCTTGAATGGTAGGGTTCAGTAACCCAAAGTAGAAGATGGAGTTCCAAGTTGAAGAAACTGACCTTTTTGGAGTCTAGAATCCTGGGGGGACTTTGGGGCAATGTTTTAGGACATGATTTATGTATTTATATGTTTTACATTTATTTTTGTGAAACAGCAAGGTAGTACAATGGATAAAATGGATGTAAGTGTTGTTCTTCAGAGTAGTGATCTTGGTATCTGCACCTTCACTCCAACAATGGGATATTTTTGATATTTTTGGAGCTCTAGCTTAGGAATTGCCTTAGTATCAAGGAGATCAGCCACACAAACCTCCTTACTTTATTCTCAGGTCTTATTTTGATCCATAAATATGCTGTGTGACTCCACTGACTTTATAATCAATCACCAGACTTCATTCATAAGTGACTCTAGGCTATTTCCTAAACTAATCCACTGTCAAAAGAAGATTCATTATCAGAATAATTGAGAATGTGGGGGGGGGGAGGTGGGGGCTGGAGGCAGGCAGACCTGAGTTCAAATTCTGCTGTGGATAGTTCCAAGCTATGTGACCATTTAGCTTTTGTCTATTTCAGTTTCCTCATTTGTAAAGTGAATTGTTGAGAAGAGAAAATGAGATTGTCTCTGCAATACACTTTGCAAACTTTAAAATGATATGCAAAATGTTATCATTTTTAACTTTGTACATGTTATTTAATTTTTTATTTTTAAAATTCATTGAACAAAAATCTACTTTCTCTTCATCCTTTCCCATTGTCATTGAAAAAAGAAACAAACAAAACAAAGAAAATAAAACACCTCTTGTTACAAACATGGATGTTCCAGTAAAACAAATTCCCACACTGACCATATCCAGCAAAAAAAGGTCGTAATCTGTATCCTGAGTCATGATATCTCTTGCAGGAAGTAGATAGTGTACTTCAGCAGGAATCCTCTGAAAGTGTGTTGATTATTGCATTGATTAGAGTTCTTTTGTCTTTGTAGTGTTGTTGTAATTATATAAATTACTTTCCTTGTTGCTCACTGCATTGGTTCATAAGAATTTTTAGATTTCCATGAAGCATCTTTGACATCATTTCTTTTGGCACAATAGTATTTCATTACATTCATATACTATGATTTGTTCAGCTATTCCTTATTTAGTTTGAGCCCTGTTAATTTCTAGTTCTTTTTATATGTTGTTTCTCCCAAATAGAATGTAAGCTCCTTGAAAGAAGGGACTGTTTAATTTTTGTCCTTGTATTTCTTGGTAAATATACTGGAATGGTTTATTATTTCCTTCTTCAGCTCATTTTACAGATGAAAAGACTGAGGCAAAAAGGTCAAATGATTTCTCCAGAATCACACAGTAAGATTCTGAAGCCAGATTTGAATCCAGGAAGATGAGTTTTTCAGATTTCAGACCCAGGACTTCTATCTTTACATCTCTCTATCTCCAATCCTTTATCTATTTAGTATGAGAACTTGTTCTTTTCACCATTCCTGATCCCCTTATCACCTCCACTAGATCATATACTAAGAAAGGCTAAAGGCAAGAGAAGGATGTGAAATTAACTATCAATGGAGGACCCAACAATGTTATCTTGGTCTCATAGCTGCTTTCTTGATAATCTCCCCATTGAAGAATATACAAGGGAAGAAAGCTATTACTACCTTCCAGGCTTAGGTTTGTACAACTAGGTCTTACATATGTTAGTTGCTTCTGACATACACAATGTCAAACAACTGTTGTGATTGATGCTTTCATAGACTTGTTGACTTAGAAGTTAAATTAAATTGCCCGGTGGCTTAGGGATCATATAAAAAAAAAAAAAAGGCTCATTTATACAGAGTAGTGGCTCCTTTGACCAGGAGAATGTCATTTCTCCCAAGTATCTGTTGGTACATTCTAAATTTGTTAACTACTGGGACTTAATTCAGGAAAGTGATCACAGAAGAGCTATTTCAACAAAAACTGATTAGGAAGTGCTCCTGCAGTCATTATGGAAGAGATGAGAGAAATATAAACTTCAACAACTTTTGTAATTTTGCTGGCATCAAGCTGACATTTTCTACTCCACATCACTTTTGTCTCATTGACAAAAGAGTGTTTTGGTTGCAGTGCACACAGGAAAATCACTTTTATCTAACATCAAAGAAGACAAATGAAACATTTAGGGAGACCTGGAGAGATAAAATGAAATTCAACTTTCCTCTTCTGGATTCATTAAAGATGTTCGCAGAGCTAAGACAGTTTCAAAGGAAACAAAGAAACAAAGAGAGAGAGAAGAGAGAGAGAGAGAGAGAGAGAGAGAGAGAGAGAGAGAGAGAGAGAGAGAGAGAGAGAGAGAGAGAGAAGAGAGAGAGAGAGAGATGGAAAGAAGGAAAGAGGGAGGGAAGGAGGGAGGAAGGAAGAAAGGGAAGGAAGGAAGGAAGGAAGGAAGGAAGGAAGGAAGGAAGGAAGGAAGGAAGAAAAAGGGAAAAAGAAAGAGAAAAGAGGAGAGAAGAGAAGAGAAGAGAAGAGAAGAGAAGAGAAGAGAAGAGAAGAGAAGAGAAGAGAAGAGAAAAGAAGAGAAGAGAAGAGAAGAGAAGAAAAGAGAAGAAAAGAGAAGAGAAGAGAAGAGAAGAGAAGAGAAGAGAGAAGAGAAGAGAAGAGAAGAGAAGAGAAGAGAAGAGAAGAAAGGAGAAAAAAGCTGCAGCCTTACTTTAAAAATGTGAACCATTTGGTTTGGCTAATTTGGCCCAATATTTATGTTTTGGTGCATAGTTGAGCAGCTTATCAGGATTTCAGGAATTCTTTGTTTTTCATTTTCCCACTTATATTTCCCTTCCCATCTCCTCCTCTCTGGGGTACAAACAAAACCGCAGTCTATGGCAGTGAGCCTCTAAGATGCTTCTGTAGAAAAAGGCTAAGGCAGGACCAAAGGTTGTTGACCCTTGGCTCTTGCCAACTTCTCTCACAATTTTGTTCTTTTGTCTTTCCGGGAAAGATCTGAGAAATGAATATGCCCCTTAAGCCTCAAAGCAGCCCATCTTGAAATCTTTCTCCTGACAACAGATTTGAGCACTCTCCTTAAAAGCAGGCTAGACTAAAACCCATGAGCAATGAAAAGGACTGGGTTTCACTATTTTACAAATTGAGACTCACTCAATTCCAAATGGACTCAGGAGTACAGATCTAGTCTTGAAAAAGGACCTTAGAAGCCCTTCAATCCAACCTTATTTTACAGATGAGGAAACTCAATCAATAAACATATACCAAGCTTCTACCATGTTCTAAGTGCTAGGAAAACAAAGAAAGGCAAAAGGTAATTCATACAGGATGAGTTGAAAATAATCAATAGAGAGAAGGGACTAGAATTAAGGGCTCTCTGTAGAAGATGGACTTTCTGGTGGAACTTGGCCAGGGAAGCCACGAGGGGAGATAAGGAAGGAAAGCATTCCACACAGCCAGTGAAAATGCCCAGGATCAGAAGACAGTGTCCAAAAAGCAAGAAAGAAATCAGGAATTTGAATAAGTAATTTAGCTTTTATACAAAGTGACATTAGAAGTGGAATTTGAATCCATAACTTTTGATTTCCAAGCTTCTATCATTGTATGCTTTGCTACCTCCAAAGAAAGAAGGTAGAAAATACAAAGTTGCAAAGACTAAACTACTTCCTCTCTTCCCATCTGCCAACACTTTCCATGGTGCCTTCCTCTTTCCAAGTAACTATCTCCTGGCCTTGGTTTTGATCTACAGCTACTCTTCATTACTCTTTGCACTTCCTATACTATATCACTTCTGTTTCTCCTTTTTTTCCTCTCTCTTCCCCTCACTCCTCTACCATGACCTTATAATCCAATTCATATCCTGATTAATATTCTCTCTATGACATCTTGGGGAAAGTTCCTGGTCAGACACCCTTCATTTGTCCTCTGCTTCTTGTTATTTTGCTTAATTGTTGGATTTATGTCATCTATCATTCTTTTCCTTAGATTTTTTCCTTTGTAAATAATCGTTTTCATGACTGATTTCCCTTTTAAATTTAGCAAATGTTAATTAAGCAAAACACTTTTCATTATTTCTAAGCATCTTCCTCTTCTTCTCTGATCCATCAGTATATATAATAATATTTCATCTCCCATTTCTGTGCCTTTGCCCTAACTGCCTAAAATGCACCCCTTCCTCACCTTTGCTTCTTGAAATCTGTTTTAGTTTTCTTCAAGACTCAGCTCAAATGTTACCTTCCACTTGACATCTTTTTTTTCTTTTGTTTTTTGTTTGGTTTGGTTTTGTTTTGTTTTGCTGAGGCAATTGGGGTTAAGTGACTTGCCCAGGGTCACACAGCTAGAAAGTATTAAGTGTCTGAGGTCAAATTTGAACTCAGTCCTCCTGACTTCTGGGCTGATGCTCTAACCACTGCACCAATTAGCTGCTCCTTGAAGTCTTTTCTGATCCTTGAAATGATTAGTACATTGTTTCCCAAAATTACCTTGAATTCAAATATATCTGCACACATATGTATATATATATACACATGTATATGCACATTTTATGTATGTATAGATGTATATATTATGTGTATGAGTTAGATAAGAAAAAATACAGCTTAATCCATAAAAAGCTGGCCTTAGAGCTAGAAAGAACTGACTTAAAATAATTCCTCCTCTGACATTGACAGACTGTTTGATCCTAGACAAGTCACTGAATTTTCAGTGCCCCAAGCAAGTCTAAGACTATAAACTGCAGAGAACTGTGACTTATATTGGAAGAAGGAGTTTTCTCATCCTATATCAATACTTATTAAATGAGGTTCAAGGATCTGAAATCTTTCAGGTGGTCTTCAGAACTTTCCACATTTCTAGGTCAAAACTCTTTTCATCATAACGCTAATATAATTTCTAATATAGTGAATATTGACAAATATAATCTACCTAACCAAAAATTCTGGTGGGGTGAGTTGGGTGGTCCTCAATAATTTTTAAGAATATAAAGGGCTTTTAAGGCCAAAAAGTTTGAAAAGCATTGCCCTAATAAAATACAACCCCTATCTTAATTCCATATATATAATTGATAAATATAATATAAATTATACTTATATATAGATATATAGATATAATTAGATATAATAGATAAATATAGATATAAAAAGATACTTTTATATCTATATATATAAAGTAAGGTAGCCCTTTGTTCTTGAGGAATTCATATTCTGATAGGAGAGAGAATATATAAAAGATTTCAGCTACAAGTCAGATGAAATGGAATCATGAGCCTTGGGATATAGTGGTAAAGCAGAGACTTTAATACCTTTTCTTCGGTGTTATTTATACTGAAGAAAATCATATTAGTTGCTGATATTGAAACATTGACCATGCTAAAGACTTTGGTGTCAAGCACTTTCTTTTCTAAGTCTCCTATAGCTGCAGGCTGCATATCCACAAGTCTTGCTTCCCAGGATGCTGATTGTAGGCACTGGACTAGAAACCCCATTATTCCCAAGGCTCTTGAGTTCAGAAAGGCAGCAGTACGTGCCAGTCAAGTCAAACTACCACTGCCATGTTGACCACCATCCTCCCTCACACTTTGATGGAGATAGCCCAAAATCTTGAATTTAATAGTCTTAGGAAAGACTGAGCCTTGCCCCCAAACCAAAGACCTATTATTAATCCTTATTCTTGCTCTCTTCAACTAATTACTGTTCTCAAAGATACCAAGTCCTAGATGTAGGTAGAATTATAGGTAAAATTGGCTTCAAAATCTGAAGAGGTGATTACAAATCCCACCTCTGACACCTACAACTTGCAGGATTATGATTGTTACTCTCCCTCATTGAGCTTGAATTTTTTCATCTACAAAATGAAGGGGTTGGAGTAATTGGCTTTCTAACCTTAGATCCATGATCCTATGATGAAGCATGAGACTCTTAAAAAGCTGAGAATATCCCTCAGGGATGGTACTGTTTCCAAAAAAAGAAAAGCTAAGGAAGTCATTCCAGAAGATGCCATATCTGGAGATGCCCACAGTATCCAATTCCTGGCTGTGTAAAGCTGTCAAGAATGTGAGTTTTTTCTTTTCTTTTCCCTGCTATAGATCATTGCTGAATTACCACAAAATCACTCATTTGGAGAAGCCCTTCCTACCACTTTAGGGAGAGAGACAGTCAAGAAGTCTTCTCATGTTGAAACTTTTCAACTTCTCAGAGATCTCATTCTGATTCTTGCACTTGGTTAGCCTTAACTTGAACCAATTTTTCTCAGCTATAAAAGCAAGATAATATTTTCCCTGTCCACCTGACTGGGTTGCTGTCACATATAAGTGTATGTATATAATGTATGAGATGTTGTTTAATCATCTTCTGTCATGTTTGAATCTTTGTAACCCTGTTTTGGGTTTTCTTGGCAAAGATATTGGAGTAGTTTGGCATTTTCTTTAGCAACTCATTTTACAGATGAGAAAAATGAGGCAAATATGGTTAAGAGTCTTGCTTAGTCACACAGCTAGTGTCTTAGAGCAGATTTGAACTCAGGAAGATGTCCTTCTGATTCCAGACCCAGAACTCCATTCACCATAGATCCTCTTAACTGTACCTTATGTGAGATGATACCAAAATGCTCTGTAATCCACTTGAGTTTTTTCTCAAATATTTTATTTTTTCCAAAAACATATAAATATAGTTTTCAACATTCATTTTTGTAAAATTTTGTGTTCCAAATTTTTCTCTCTCCCTCCCTTACCTCCCCCTTCTCAGGACAGCAAGCAATCTGATATAGATTAATCCTTTTAAATATACTTCCACATTTGTCAAATTGTACAAGAAAAAATGGAACAAAAGGGACAAAAACCATGAGAAAGAAAAAGCAAGCAAACAAAAAACGATGAAAATACTCTGCTTTAATCTACATTGAATATCCATAGTTCTCTCTCTGAATGTAGATGGCATTTTCCATCCAAAGTCTATAGGAATTGTTTTGTATCACTCATTGCTGAGAAGAGCCAAATCCTTCACAGTTGATCATCACATAATCTTGTTGTTGCTGTATATAATGTTCTCCTGGTTCTGCTCACTTCAGTCAGCATCAGTTTATGAAGTCTTTCCAAACTTTTCTGAAATCTGCCTATTTATCATTTCCTATAAAACAATATTTTCTATATAATCCACTTTGTAAGCCATTTTCATAGAATTCGAGTTGTGCTTCTGCCTCCTCCTTGTGTTAACAATTTCTTCCCAACCAGATGAGCCCAGATGCATTTTAGGTTCTTGTCAGGCTTATTTATTCCCGTATAGATAATCCGGGAAACTTTAGCATCTGAAATCTACCCCTTCCCTGACACATACCCATACACACCAGGTATAGACACCAACTCTGCTTATAAATACACAGACTCACATGAAGCTTTAAAAATGAACAATTTCATTATTTCAAGAAAAACAAATAAGCCTGGTATAAAACTTCCTAAAAAATAACTCTTCTAGTTGGGGGATCTCCACCTGCTCTCTCAAAACTAAATAAATCAAACTACAAAATAAATAAGAAAGAAATTAAGGAGATAAATAGAATTCTAGAAAAGTTAGGTATGATAGATCTTTGGAGAAAATAACTCCACCAGCCTATGAGCAACACCCTTACTAACTGCCAGTCTTCGAAAGTTAGAACTCAGAATTAATGAGTTCCTTCTGCATGCTTTTTCATATCAATGCTAGTATGAGCTCTCTTCTACTTATCATTTTCATTCCAAAACTTAGCCTGCAATTCTCCTCGGCTTTGGGAAGTTGGCACCCAATTCCCTAGCGTGCTTGCTCAGCTCAGTGTCAATTCCTGATAGTTTTCTGCTAGAATGCACAGTAACACCTAAAGGGGATAGTTCCCTCTGAGATTGGGAGGGTAATACTACCAGAGCTCCTTTATGTGGACTGAGGATAAGGATTTTCTCACCCTTACATCTTTCCTCTAATTTCCTGCTTTGCTGTTCAGGAATAGTGCCCACAAGATCAGCACTGCATTTTTTCAGGTTCACTTTTTTGAGCGAAACCTCCTGACCATCAGGAGCAAAAAAAAAAAAAAAAAATCCCCTGGACTCATGCCATCCTCTCGGTGAACTCTCTCTTGCATCCCCAAAACACAGATCTTTTTGATTCCTGAAAAAGGACATTGGAAGGAAAAGTCAGTCAATCCTAGATACCTTCCCAACTATTCACCAATCAGAGTAGGGGGGTTGGATATAGAAATCCAAACCCTCCTCCCTCCCCCCTACCTAATTTGAGAAAATTTTGTAGTTCCTGTTGTGTCAATAATGTGTACGGGTATAGAGGAATTTGTTTTTTGAGTTCTAATTTTCCTGTACCGATCCTTTTTAATGGCTCTAATCAGCATCCCAGTAGGAACCAATATATTCACATTTCTCTGTCGTTTATTATTAGTGTTTGATCAATTCCTTTCTTTAAGGCTCCATCTGGACTAGGGAGAAGAATTTTGCCCCTTTCAAAGATAAAGAAACAAAATCAGAAACTAAGAACACTCAATGCCTCAAGGTCACACACAGGCCCTTTCTAGGAAAAAGAGAGATTCCCTTTTCCATGGCATGCTTGTACTGCCCAAATCTTTACCTTTGTTGTAATGTTATCATCACTCTTCAAAGTAAATGAATAGCTTATTCATCCAAGTCTCTAGGGTATTTTTCTTTCAAAAGCTGATTCTTGAAGGATGGGAAATACCTGGGTGGACACGGTATGTGGTATGGTGCTTCAAGATCAAAGAATAAAGGTGAAAACTCCCCCAATATATTCAAGGAATAGAGCTGGTATACAGTCTATATCCCATTTATCTTTAAATTCCTAGGGATTCACAACCTAGTAATAGGAACCAGGCTTGTGATTTAAGTGGTATAGAGAACTCTCAGATAAGGGAACTCTCCCTCCCAATGCAGGTCAGTATCTTCCCCAAAGCTTGAGATCTACACAACAGGGATGTCAAGTATATGTGGCCTCTGCCTATGACCCACAACACTGCTGAATATGACCTGAACCAGATTAAAATATAATTGGGGATCAGTTCTAATGGAGCAGTAATGAACTGCACCAACTACACCCAGTGAAAGAACTCTGGGAGATGACTAAGAACCATTACATCGAATTCCCAATCCCTATATTTTTGCCCACCTGCATTTTTGATTTCCTTCATAGGCTAACTGTACAATATTTTGGAGTCTGATTCTTTGTACAGCAAAATAATGGTTTGGACATGTATACTTATTTTGTATTTAATTTATACTCTAATATATTTAACATGTATTGGTCATCTTGCCATCTAGGGAAGGGAGTGGGGGGAAGGAGGGGAAAAATTGGAACAAAAGTTTTGGCAATTATCAATGCTGTAAAATTACCCATGCATATATCTTGTAAATAAAAAGCTATTAAAATAAAAAAATATATATATAATTGGGAAATATTTAAGAGATAAGTAAAATACAATAAAATAACATTGATGTTATTGATATTAATATAATCTCAACATATAATAGTATTACTGTAATTATTTATAATTATATAACAGTATTAATATGAATATAACAATAAGGCGGCTAAGTGACAAAGTGGAGGTGGAGTGAGGAAGATCTGAATTCAAACCCAACTTCAGAAATCTACTAGCTGGACAAGTCACTTAAGTCCTGTTAGTCTCAGTTTCCTCATCTGTAAAATGGAGATAATAATAATAGCATCAACCTCCCTAGGTTGTTGTGAGGCTCAAAGAAAATCATATTGTAAAGTGTATAATAAATTGCCTGGCTCATAGTAAGTATTATACAAAAGTTAGCTGTTATTATTATGAGGTTTTCTCTATGTATTTCTTAGTGGGCCCCCTTTTTATTGTGTTTGACATTGTGAGCCTAGAGCAAGATTTCTGGATCTTTTTTCACTCACAACCCTTGTTTGCCTGATAAAATTTAATGAGACCCCAAGTATATAGGTATGTAAAATAGGTATACAAATGAAATATTTTCTGATAATAAATCATAACTTTGTGACCCTCACATTCAGTAATGAGGCCCCATATGGGGTTCAGAACCACAGTTAAAGAAGTTGGGGTCTAGAGCACCAAAATGTCCCGAGTCACACAGCAAGTATTTGTCAGTGGGACACATTCACACAGTGAATCAAGATCCTCCTAGCTCCAAGGCAAGCCCTCTACCCTATGATTCTGTCTTTTGTGGCACAGAACATGAATTTAATTAATGTTTTAGATTAAATTTAAAGGAATATCAAGTGTTCAATAAATAGTTGTCAAATGAATGAATGAATAAATAGATGGGTGAATGGGGATGGCTTCTTACTTGGTTTACCTGCTCTAAGTCTCTCCTTTCCCTCTCCTCCTCTCCCCATCCTCCCTCCACTCAGCTGCCAAATGAAAATTCCTAAAGCACAGTCTGACCATGTCACGCCTCAGTTCAAGGGGTTTTTATCAGTTCCTATTCCCTGGAGGAGAAAATGGCAATTCCTCTGCTAGCATCTAAAGTCCTTCCCAATTTGGCTCCAGTCTTTTTTTCTTCACAGATTTCTTCACATGACTCCCCCTCCCACATTCTATGTTCCCAGCCAGACCGTCCTACTTGCCATTCCTCATACGTGACATTCTATCTCTGCCTCTGGCCTTTGTACAGTCTGTCCTCCTTGCCTGGAATGTTCTCTCCTTACCTCCACCCTCTTGGAATCCCTACCTCCCTTCCAGGCACAGGTCAGATGCCATCTGTTATATGAGAGTGTTCCTGATTCTCCAAGTTGTTAAGATTTTTTCCCCCTCCATTTGAAAAAACCACTTTGTATTTACTTAGGAATGAATAAAAAAAAATTTTAATTAAATTCTTACTCCAAACCAGGCAATGTGCTAAGCACTGAGCATTCAAGAACAAGAAAGCAGGACCAGTTGTCCCTGTCCCCATTTTAAAATTTAATTTTATTTTTATTTTATATCCTAATGGGGAAAGATTTCCCCCATCTAGAAGCTAAAAGGGAGGGAGAAGGTGATTTAGAAATGGCTGAGAAATGACTCCAATTAATAATAGAAATTACGGGACATTTAGGTAATTCTGGGGGAAGAGTCTAAGATTCTGGTGAATGGAGATTAAATTGAATGAGAATGATGGGGAGAGTATAATTTCCATGGCTTAGAAATGGATTACAAGTACTTCTCTGAGTATGCATTTCACCCCAATAGAGTGGAAACTTCTTGAGGGCAAAGAATCTATTCAAAGTATCTGACACAAAATAGCCTCGATAACAATTTAGTAGCTTAAACTAAATTAAGTGGAAAAAAATTAAATAAAATAGAGCCTAAATGCAGTCTGAGATTCCCATCCTGAGAGACAACAAAAACAGAGCCAGCCCAGTCTCTTGAAAGTTCTAAGTAGGACTGGCTATTACGATGCAATCTCAAGGAATGTATTCCTGAGGATCGGTCTCTATTGGTAGCCTACTATCACTTAGGAGGTAGAATATTTAGCACTTCTATTTCTCAGTTTCCTAATTTGTAGAATGAGACATTTAAGTCCCTTCCAGCTCTAAACCTATGGTCCTATGACCAACCAGGGACTTCCAGCTCTAAACCTATGGTCCCATGGCCAAACCAGGGACTTCCAGCTCTAAACCTATGGTCCTATGGCCAACCAGGGACTTCCAGCTCTAAACCTATGGTCCTATAGCCAACCAGGGACTTCTTCTGAAAACAGTTGCCTTCAATCAACATAATATTTTATTACTCAATAAGAAGCCATGTCTCTACATACTTTTCCAATAAGAAAACAAGATACATGTTTGAAACCACAGTTGTCTGGAAGACAAAGGAAGGAAATAATTATTGTTGTATTCCATTTTAATGAATATATTCCAAGGCTGCACAAGTCTTTTAGGAAGGGACCTTGGGCATCCAGAGCGAAGGGCTAGTATGTGGGCTCAGCTCCTTGGGAGGTGCTTAATCCAGTAGGTCAGGGTCCCCATATTACCCATCTTAAGCTGGCAATATATAAAGCATGTATTTGAATTATAATCTAAACACTCCCAAAGGAGTATGAAAGTTTTTTCTTTGTATATGTGTATATATATATATACATAAAATGTCTGTGTATATATCTGCATTCTCACATCCACACACGTGTAGACATGTGTGTATATGTCCATATATGTTATAAACATACACAGTGTGAATGCCAAAGTCCGTGTCAGTCCATTTTTCTGGTGGACAATGTTTGACATTTTAGGAGAGTGCACAACTCAGAGGCAGATAACAGTGATGCTAATTTTAATAGTCCTATCCAGTTGTCCAGTCAAAATTCATTGAGGCCTGAGGGGGGGAATAGGGAAACTAGAGGTCTTTGCCAATTTCTAAATTTCTGGGGATACCTCACAGGAATGGGAGGTTCACTATTCTGAGTTCAAGGATGAAAAGAGTTGGAAGCTTACTGATGTCCTATCAAAACCTGGGGTCAGGAATTGGAGCTTTCCTGGAGGTGGGAAGGAGCAATGATCCCCGATGGCTGAACAAACTTCTTTTTTTTTTTTTTTTGTCCTCAGTTTCCTTTTTATTTCAGAAACTCAATTTTTTCCAAACCTATTTACACATTTTTCATGAAAGGATATTTCAATTGTGTGCCTGAAGAACTGGGGGGATGGTAGAGAAACAGTGAAATGTAGTTTAAATAGATTAGATAGATAATCCAATAAATTTGTGTATGAAATCCGAATTTGTCTGCTGTTAATATCATTCTCTGAGAACTCACTCAGAGATATATCTATAGTTTCCAATGTCCTAGAGCTGTTGCTCTACTAGAATGCTGACCAACCTGCCTGTTTGCCTTCTTCTTGGGATAGCATAATCAATGGCTCCCAGCTTCCACTGCCAGCAGAGCAATGGTTTTCAAAGTATGCTTCTCAAGGTCAGAACAAAGTTATTATTTTTCATAATAACATTAAAATATTTTTATTTGAATACAACTATTGACAGATAAAACTCATAAATATAAGAGTTCATTGGAAAGAGTCTTCAAACAATTTTTAAATATATAAAAGGGTGCCAAGACCAAAAGGTTTGAGAATCACTGCTTTGGAGGAATTGCAAATTCAATTTGAAAAATGTTTATTAAGCATGTAATAATTCTATACTAAGCAATGGGGAAGCGATAAAGCTCAGATGAAACATGGTCCCTGTCCTCAAGAAGTTTAGTTTAAGAGACAGATTTGTCACATGCCTAAATAATTAGCATAATAAATAATTACTGAGAGATGCAAATGAGAGATGCTGGTAGAGTGCTCTCTAAAAGAAAAGAAAGTCATTCGTGTTAAATGTTTTTCATTCATGTCCATCTCTTTTGTGATTCTTTCTTGGCAAAGGTACTGGAGGAGTTGCCATTTCCTCCTCCAGCTCATTTTACAGATAAAGAAAGGGAGGCGAGCAGAGTAAAGTCGCACAACCAGTAAATATGTGAAGCCAGATTTGAATTTAGGAAGATGGATCTTCCTGACTCCAGGCCCTGTGCTTTATCCGCAACACCATCTGCCTGCCCTAAGGTCACTTATGACTTAATAGTAAAAACAGGATAGGCGACACGTCAGGAAACATGGATCTTATACTTAACACATAGTTGTGTAATTATTTAACAATTCTTTAACCTCTCTGAACCTCAATTCCTTTATCAATAAAATGAAGAAAATAATAACTTTCAATACTTTTTTTTATTATTATTAAGGAAGGAAACCACCTAGGAAATCTGAAAGGGATAGGATCTCCAGGACTGGATCTGGATTTTTAGTGATATAGAGAATTTCCATATGAGGAAAGTCCTTTTTCCAATGCTGCTAAGTACCTTCTTTGAAACAACTTTTTAGGGGAATTGTTCAGAGGTTTACCTAGAGAAGCAAGCCCCTGGGATAGCACTGAGTGGCAAATTCCTGGCTCCCCTAAAATCTCTTTCTGTAGAACAGAAGAGATAAAAGACAAATTCCATCAAAATCCCCTTATCTCCAAGTGAGTTCACCAGCCAGACTTTCCCAGCCAAGGTAAGCTCTTTTCAGAGAAGGCTGTTCCCAGATGTTCCAGTGTGGAACATTGCCTTCTGCTCAGCTATCCGGGGTGCTTTAGCAATAACTCCCCATTTTTGTC